>NC_063064.1:30864007-30873969 GCF_018812025.1 Megalobrama amblycephala
CGATGCCAGACGAGGAATAAGAGTCTTATCTAGAGAAACGATTGGTCATTTTCTAAAAAAATGTAAATGTATATGCTTTATTTAAACATATGATCGCCTTCCAAGTGCTTTCGCCAAAACAGCACTTTCGTATTCTTTAAAAAGCTTACGCCGTATATCCTACACCTTCCCTATTCTACTTATGGAAAAAATGGAACTGGCACCGCTAGAGCTGCAACTAACGATTATTTATTTATTTATTTATTTTGTCGACTAATCTAACAATTATTTTTCGATTAGTCGACTACTCTAACGATTATTTTTATAACTTTTTTTTTATTAATCTAGTGTTCTTTTTTTGATTAGCTAATGAATCCTTTGGATAACTTTACAAAAAATTACCTTCTAATATAATATTTCAACTTTTATTAAATTTTTTCTAAAAAATACTTCAATGTGGTTGAAGTTTTTACAGTATACATCATGTTACGTATGCTATCAGTAAGTGTAATGGCCATCTGGGGCGTGCAAACAGTGACAGTGAAAGTAAACAAAAATGCACTAGTAGCCTATTTATCTATATGTTCACGTACACTACTAGATTACAGCATATTGTTAATGTAAATCTTGTAGTTAATTTAAAGTCTGCGTGCATAAACAACTTCTAACAACCCCGTAGATGTTAAATAAAAGTTAAAGTTTGCTTTATTTTTGCCAAAGTAACCTATACAGTAATGTATGTTTACAGTTTATACCGTTAGCGATTAGCATTACCATTATTACCTAGCATATATGAATTAATTCTTGACCGAAACACAGCAGGTAGGAACGCAATAATTACTCCCAAAACTAATTGTAATAATAAATACTTACACAGATGGCTTGTCCTTTTGAGGTCGGAGAGTGCTCGTGCATGGCAGTTGTGCTGCCGTGGTACGCCATTTCGGTTTTACAAAGGGAACAAAGGACCATTTTATTTGGCCTCTGTTTAAAGTATTCCCATACTTTTGATAATCGTGGTCTAGTTTTTGTGATAGAATGGAACTTTCTGCATTCCCAGGAGCAGAAGCCACCATTACACGAGATGAATGTAAACAGTGTGACGCATCAACGCATTTCACGCACATCAATGTATTTTCGTAGTCGACGTAATTTATGACATTGACGCGACGTTGCAGCACTAGGCGCCGCGTTCATTCTGTAAGTAGAATAGTGAATGCGTAGGATTCGTAGCGTAAGCTTTTTGAAGAATACGGAAATGCGTATTGAAGAAAGAAAGACATGAACATCTTGGATGACATGGGGGTGAGTAAATTATCAGGAAAATTTCATTTGAAAGTGAACTAATCCTTTAAAATGATTAATTCTTCAGGTTCTTGAGGATGTGTGTAAGAAGCACGGCTTTAATCCAGATGAACATGGACTCAAGTGAGTTTAACCTGAAATTATATAAACACAGAGTGTGTGTGTGTGTGTGTGTGTGTGTGTGACGGCTCTGATATGTCTCTCTTTTTATCTGCAGGTTTCAGAGGAACATTCTAGATTTGACTCTGCAGTGGCGGTTTGCCAGTCTGCCAAATAATGCCAAGCTGGAGATGGTGGCGTGTTCACGGCAGCAGGCGGGAGCCGAGAGCGCGGTGTGTAATCTGTTTGTGAATGAAGCTTCATGAAATTAATTGTTTTAATTTGGCCTTCTATAATGCAATGCATTTTTATGCTTTGGTTTATATGCAGAGTTTATCCCTCTTTCAGTAACTAAAAGAGAAAAAAATAAAAGATTGTAGTGTGTTGCTAAATAAAGAATAACTGAAAACTAGTAAAGTATAGTTTGTAGACAAACCTTGATGTTGGCTTGAGAAAGCCTAGCTGGAACGTTTGTTGTAGGTTTTACAGCTTAAAGTTGTAATATTAAACATTTTATAGTAAGTTTGAAATAGTTTTAAGTTTTAGTGCAGTAGTTTTAAAACTGAGAATTTCTCTGAGTGCTTCTGGCAGCGGGTGATGTGACTGTGAGCGTTACATAAAAGTATACTGCATTATCTCTCAGAAATGATGCTTTATCTTTGTCTATCGAGGTGTTATGAGCTCAGTGTGTGCTGTGTGAATTACCTCACCATCCTTCAATCCAGAGTTCACTGCACCATCATGCGCAGCAAAAATAATCAGCACTTTGTTTGATTTCTCAGTTCAAAATGTTTATTTCTCCCCTTTGAACACGTGCACATTCAATCCCCAGCCTCTTTCATGAAAGGGCAGAATAGGCTGGAAGCACTTAATGAAGTCAGTGAAAGAAGCTGTTTAACCTTCAGAAAATGTTGTCACGATTATTGATTAATTAATTGCCATCAAAATAAGGACATTTATGTTCTTAAAAATGTCTTCAAATGCACAATATTGTTTTCCTGTGAAAGAATAAAAGAAATATATAAAAAATCTGTTATAAGTACACAAAGATATTTACACAAGGTTTGTGGGTTTAATTGGCCTGCATTATATTACATTACAACACATCACATCACATCACATTGCAACACACAACACATCACAACTCGCATCAAATCACATTACATCACATCACATTACATTACAACACATCACAACTCACATCAAATCACATTACATCACATCACATTACATTACAACACATCACAACACAACATATCATATCACATTACATTACAACACAACACACATCACATCACATCACATTACATTACAACACAACACATCATATCACATTACATTACAACACACATCACATCACAACACATTACATCACAACACACATCACATCACACACATTACATTACAACACATTACATCACAACACACATCACATCACATTACATTACATCACAACACATCTCACAACACACGCATCATATCACAACACACATCACATCACAACACACATCACATCACAACACATCACATCACAACACATTACATCACAACACACATCACATCACAACACACATCACAACACACATCACATCACACATCACATCACACACATTACATTACAACACATTACATCACAACACGCATCACAACACACATCACATCACATTACATTAGATCACAACACATCTCACAACACACGCATCATATCACAACACACATCACATCACAAAACACATCACATCACAACACACATCACAACACACATCACAACACAACACACATCACATCACAAAACACATCACATCACAACACACATCACATCACAAAACACATCACATCACAACACACATCACATCACAAAACACATCACCACGCATCACAACACACATCACATCACAACACACATCACAAAACACATCACATCACAAAACACATCACATCACAAAACACATCACAACACACATCACATCACAACACACATCACAACACACATCACAACACACATCACATCACAAAACACATCACCACGCATCACAACACACATCACATCACAACACAACACACATCACATCACAAAACACATCACATCACAACACACATCACATCACAACACACATCACATCACAACACACATCACATCACAAAACACATCACCACGCATCACAACACACATCACATCACACACATTACATTACAACACATTACATCACAACACACATCACATCACAACACACATCACATCACACACACATCACAGCACGCATCACATCACAACACACATCACACATCACATCACAGCACACATCACAACACACATCTATGACGATTGTACAGTTATTAATCAATTTATGGGTGGAATATGAATATAATAATTCATAACGTTTTATGAATAATTATATGCGCATTCCAACCCAAGGGGGGAATTAACCATATATGGTGAATTAATCCCCACGAATTGTAATCACTCACATATATGATCAGTTCTAGTTGAATAATTATGTAGAAAGCTATCGGTCCGTCCAGCAAACCGGTAGCTACCCACAGACTATTACGACAGAAATGTTATACTCAGGCCACGAGGATAAATTTCTGTGATAGCATCCAAACGTAAAGCAAGGATATTAGGATCAGAACGTTAAAGTGACTTGGTTGTTGTTAAATGAGCAAGTGAACAAAAGCATGGATATGACGTGTTTAATATACGGAACGGGTAGTACAAAGGTTATACGGATAAATGTACACAAGTAGACATAGATACATACAAAGTGAAAGTAAAAGTCAGAAAGAGAGATGATCAAAGGATGGCCAATTCCAACAGTCAACCTTGAAGAGCCAGCAAGGAAACCCAGTATTTAAAATCTTAACAAATACTTGCATGTAGGTTCGTTGTGGTGCTTAGAGTTTCGGAGCGCTCAGTGTGGTGGTTGGTCCTTCAGGAGGTGATCTTCAGCCAAGTTTCAGACGAAGGCTTAACTGGAAGTAAGATGACCGGAAGATAAAGAAGAGAGTCCGTCTCTACGGCAGGAACTTGTGCAGGAAAAACTTGTGCATCGAAAAGACGCGTGTTGTGGTATTTTAAAGACAACAGACCAGGGGTGCGTTTCCCAAAGCGAACTATGGTCGCAAGTTCCGTCGTTACCAATAGAGTTCAATGGGACTTACGACCATAGTTGGCTAACGATGCTTTCGGGAAACGCACCCCAGAACGCCTTCCTGATAACGTCCTCCAATGATAGCGTTGCAATTTGGCGGTTTTCCACATCCCTTTGTCCTGTCCATGGTTAATTTATGGTATGTCAAATCGGTGCATTTTCTTCATAGTACTATTAAACATTGAACAATGCATTTGACAGAAATGTAACGTACATGGGTGAATAGCTCGGACTCACAGCTTTACGGAGAGACCAAACTCGACAGGTGTCTCTCATCACATAAAGAAGATACACTTTCTACTCTAATACTATCGTTTAACATGAAAACTAACCTACTACAGTCAATCCTACGATTCTACATTAGTAACACATACATGCAACAAGCACCATAATGGCAGATACATTCATATTTGCAGGTATAATATTTGTGTATACAGTCTTTATGTAGGGCTTTGTATGTGTGTGTGTGTCTGTGGGTGCGTGCGTGTATTTTCCTTTTTATGACCGTTTGGAATTCGGGCCTGTCTTTCGAAACCCGATCCGTGGCGTTCGCATCTCCTTTGAAGTCACAGAGGAGAGGTTTGGGACTTATCGAAATAGTCATAAAAAAGAGTCTCGTGATCCATTAGTGTCTGCCGGTCCGGAATCAATGTAAGATTTACAAACCAAAGTTTCCGCGAATTGAGACTTAAACACAGTTTATGGTGGGACCTGCTCATCCTTGAGACTGTGCAGACCCTACACATCACATCACATCACACATCACATCACAACACACATCACAGCACATCACAGCACACATCACATCACACAGCACATCACACAGCACACATCACATCACAACACACATCACATCACAACACGCATCACATCACAACACACATCACAACACACATCACATCACAGCACGCATCACATCACAACACACATCACAGCACATCACAGCACACATCACATCACAACACACATCACATCACAACACGCATCACATCACAACACACATCACATCACAGCACGCATCACATCACAACACACATCACATCACATCACAACACACATCACAACACATCACATCACATCACACATCACATCACAACACACATCACAGCACATCACAGCACACATCACATCACACAGCACATCACACAGCACACATCACATCACAACACACATCACATCACAACACGCATCACAACACACATCACAACACACATCACATCACAGCACGCATCACATCACAGCACGCATCACATCACAACACACATCACATCACAACACGCATCACATCACAGCACGCATCACATCACAACACACATCACAACACGCATCACATCACAGCACGCATCACATCACAACACACATCACAACACACATCACATCACATTACATTACATCACATCACAACACATCACATCACAACACTCATCACAACACACATTACATCACATCACAACACACATCACAACACATCACATCACAACACACATCACAACACAAAACACATCACAACACACATCACATCACAACACATCACATCACAACACACATCACATCACAACACGCATCACAACACACATTACATCACATCACAACACACATCACAACACACATCACAAACACATCACAACACACATCACAACACATCACATCACATCACACATCACAACACATCACATCACAACACACATCACAACACAAAACACATCACAACACACATCACAACACAAAACACATCACAACACACATCACAACACACATCACAACACACATCACAACACACATTACATCACATCACAACACACATTACATCACATCACAACACAAAACACATCACAACACACATCACAAAACACATCACATCACAACACACATCACATCACAACACGCATCACAACACACATTACATCACATCACAACACACATCACAACACACATCACAACACATCACAACACACATCACAACACATCACATCACACATCACAACACATCACATCACAACACACATCACAACACACATCACAACACACATCACAACACACATTACATCACATCACAACACACATCACATCACAACACACATCACACACACATCACATCACAACACATCACACATCACAACACACATCACAACACAGCACATCACACAGCACACATCACATCACAACACACATCACATCACATCACAACACGCATCACATCACAACACACATCACATCACATCACAACACGCATCACATCACAGCACACATCACACATCACATCACAACACACATCACATCACAACACGCATCACATCACAGCACGCATCACAACACACATTACATCACATCACAACACACATCACAACACACATCACAACACACATCACAACACACATCACAACACATCACACATCACAACACATCACATCACAACACACATCACAACACAAAACACATCACAACACACATCACAACACAAAACACATCACAACACACATCACAACACAAAACACATCACAACACACATCACAACACACATCACAACACACATTACATCACATCACAACACACATTACATCACAACACACATCACATCACAACACACATCACATCACAACACATCACAACACACAGCACATCACACAGCACACATCACATCACAACACACATCACATCACATCACAACACGCATCACATCACAACACACATCACAACACGCATCACAGCACACATCACACATCACATCACAACACGCATCACATCACAGCACGCATCACATCACAGCACGCATCACATCACAACACACATCACAACACACATCACATCACATTACATTACATCACAACACATCACATCACAACACGCATCACAACACACATTACATCACATCACAACACACATCAAAACACATCACATCACAACACACATCACAACACAAAACACATCACAACACACATCACATCACAACACACATCACTAAACACATCACATCACAAAACACATCACAACACACATCACATCACAACACACATCACATCACAACACACATCACAACACACATTACATCACATCACAACACACATCACAACACACATCACATCACATCACAACACACATCACAAAACACATCAACACAAAACACATCACAACACAAAACACATCACAACACACATCACAACACACATTACATCACATCACAACACACATTACATCACATCACAACACACATCACAACACATCACACATCACAACACACATCACAACACACATTACATCACAACACACATCACAACACACATCACAACACATCACAACACAAAACACATCACAACACACATCACAACACACATCACATCACAACACACATCACAACACATCACAACACACATCACACACACACATCACAACACACATCACAACACACATCACATCACACATCACATCACACATCACAACACACATCACAACACACATCACATCACAACACACATCACAACACGCATTACATCACATCATCACACATCACATCACAACACAAAACACATCACAACACATCACATCACAACACACATTACATCACATCACAACACACATCACATCACAGCACGCATCACATCACAACACACATCACATCACACACACATCACATCACAACACACATCACACATCACACACACATCACAGCACGTATCACATCACAACACACATCACAACACACATCACATCAATCACAACACATCACATCACAACACGCATCACAACACACATCACACCACAACACACATCACAGCACACATCACAACACACATCACATCACAACACACATCACACCACAACACACATCACATCACAGCACACATCACATCACAACACACATCACAGCACACATCACAACACACATCACACCACAACACACATCACATCACAGCACACATCACATCACAACACACATCACAGCACGCATCACAGCACGCATCACATCACAGCACGCATCACATCACAACACACATCACATCACATTACATTACATTACATCACAACACATCACAGCACACATCACAACACACATCACAACACATCACATCACAACACACATCACAACACACATCACAACACATCACATCACAGCACACATCACAACACACATCACACCACAACACACATCACACCACAGCACACATCACATCACAACACACATCACATCACAACACACATCACACCACAACACACATCACATCACAGCACACATCACATCACAACACACATCACAGCACGCATCACATCACAGCACGCATCACAATCACAGCACGCATCACATCACAGCACGCATCACATCACAGCACGCATCACATCACAGCACGCATCACATCACAACACACATCACATCACATTACATTACATCACATCACAACACATCACAACACGCATCACAGCACACATCACAACACACATCACAGCACGCATCACAGCACAGCACACATCACAACACACATCACAACACATCACATCACAACACACATCACAACACACATCACATCACAACACACATCACAACACACATTACATCACATCACAACACATCACAACACATCACATCACAACACAAAACACATCACAACACACATAACATCGCATCACAACACACATCACAGCACGCATCACATCACAACACACATCACACATCACATCACAACACACATCACAGCACGCATCACAACACACATCACACATCACAACACACATCACACACACATCACAGCACGCATCACAGCACGCATCACATCACAACACACATCACATCACAACACATCACATCACAACACGCATCACAACACACATCACACCACAACACACATCACATCACAGCACACATCACAGCACACATCACATCACAACACACAGCACACATCACATCACAACACGCATCACATCACAACACGCATCACATCACAGCACGCATCACATCACAGCACGCATCACATAACAACACACATCACATTACATCACAACACATCACATCACAACACATCACATCACAACACGCATCACAACACACATCACACATCACAACACACATCACAGCACACATCACAGCACATCACAGCACACATCACAACACACATCACAGCACATCACAACACACATCACAGCACACATCACATCACAACACATCGCAGCATACATCACATCACAAAACACATCACAACACACATCACATCACAAAACACATCACAAAACACATCACAACACGCATCACAATACACACCACATCACAAAACACATCACAACACATCGCAGCATACATCACATCACAAAACACATCACAACACATCGCAGCATCACATCACACACATCACATCACACACACACACATCACACACACACACATCACACACACACATCACAACACACTATACATCACAACACACATCACATCACAACACA
>NC_063064.1:30874969-31007469 GCF_018812025.1 Megalobrama amblycephala
TCTAACCCTCGGACTCTAACCCTCGGACTCTAACCCTCGGACTCTAACCCTCGGACTCTAACCCTCGGACTCTAACCCTCGGACTCTAACCCTCGGACTCTAACCCTCGGACTCTAACCCTCGGACTCTAACCCTCGGACTCTAACCCTCGGACTCTAACCCTCGGACTCTAACCCTCGGACTCTAACCCTCGGACTCTAACCCTCGGACTCTAACCCTCGGACTCTAACCCTCGGACTCTAACCCTCGGACTCTAACCCTCGGACTCTAACCCTCGGACTCTAACCCTCGGACTCTAACCCTCGGACTCTAACCCTCGGACTCTAACCCTCGGACTCTAACCCTCGGACTCTAACCCTCGGACTCTAACCCTCGGACTCTAACCCTCGGACTCTAACCCTCGGACTCTAACCCTCGGACTCTAACCCTCGGACTCTAACCCTCGGACTCTAACCCTCGGACTCTAACCCTCGGACTCTAACCCTCGGACTCTAACCCTCGGACTCTAACCCTCGGACTCTAACCCTCGGACTCTAACCCTCGGACTCTAACCCTCGGACTCTAACCCTCGGACTCTAACCCTCGGACTCTAACCCTCGGACTCTAACCCTCGGACTCTAACCCTCGGACTCTAACCCTCGGACTCTAACCCTCGGACTCTAACCCTCGGACTCTAACCCTCGGACTCTAACCCTCGGACTCTAACCCTCGGACTCTAACCCTCGGACTCTAACCCTCGGACTCTAACCCTCGGACTCTAACCCTCGGACTCTAACCCTCGGACTCTAACCCTCGGACTCTAACCCTCGGACTCTAACCCTCGGACTCTAACCCTCGGACTCTAACCCTCGGACTCTAACCCTCGGACTCTAACCCTCGGACTCTAACCCTCGGACTCTAACCCTCGGACTCTAACCCTCGGACTCTAACCCTCGGACTCTAACCCTCGGACTCTAACCCTCGGACTCTAACCCTCGGACTCTAACCCTCGGACTCTAACCCTCGGACTCTAACCCTCGGACTCTAACCCTCGGACTTAACCCTCGATCTAACCCTAAAAAAAAAAAACTGTATAAATGACAATATTTAAAGCTTTTATTTATTCTCAAAAATTACTGAAACATTTACACGAAAAACAAACAATTACAAATGATTACATAAACAAAAACATGAACATTTATTTAAAGAGGGAAGAAACCAAAGTGTGTCGTGGACCTTGTGGAGCTGCAAACAATGGCTGATGGATTATCTCTGGTGTTTTTCGCTAAGCATGATTCAGGGAGAAAATTGGCAGGAAAAGATCACCAGGATGCAGGCCCTCAATGGATTTGGAGGATGGACAAGTGAACAAGTTGTAGGTGAAGGACCCAGGCTGAGCCAATGGCCCAGGGTGACAGGATGACTTTGCAACCCAAGATGGAGGGAGAAAGGACAACAATAGAGCCAAAGGGGTGGACAGACAAGGCAAGGACAAGGAAGGCAAAGCCATAGGACAGGAAGTCCGTGTCAAAACCAGGGTGATGGTTAGGTACTCGAGTCAAAGCCAGGGATTGACACACCGAGGTACAATTGGCATACAGGAAGCCCAATCTAGTTGCAGCAGTAAAACTTGAATAAATCAAAAGTGACAAATACTCAGGGAAAGAACAAAAATTAATTAGATGGAAAAACAGACAAGGAAATAAATGGAGTACATATATATATACAGACACAGAGTCAACATAAAACAGGTTGATACAATAGGTTGCCATGTTAACATACAAGAAACTTACCAATAGAACAGACGCTAAGACAGGAAATTTACAGGAACTGGGACCAAAATAAAATAAAAACCTGACAATTACTTAATTTTACATAAGTCATTTTGAACATTTGAATTATGTAAAATTACAAATAATACAAAGGAGCCTATGGGCACAAGAATAAAGGTAAATAAATTAAGATGTTAGGTGGAAAAAAAGAAAAAGGTTAATGGACTTTAAAAATTAACACTGCAACAAGACAGGGAACCTTAAAAGATACTTCAAAATGAAAGCATAAATACAAAACAAGGCCTAACAAAATACATACAAGTCAGTTTACAAATAGCCACTCTCAAAAAAAAAAAAAAAAAAAAAAAAAAAAAAAAAAAAAACACTTTACAATATAGGAAAGAGCTTACACAGCAGACAAAGACATAAGTGAAGGGAATATATATATATATATATATATATATATATATATATATATATATATATATATATATATATATATATATATATATATATATATATATATATATATATATATAAATAAAAAGACAATGCAAGGCATTAACATTAAAAAGCCATAAAGTACAAAGGGACAACAAAAAAAAAAAATTTGAAAATGCATTACTAAATTTAGATAAATAGGCATAAAAACAATGGTATAAGAGGGGGAAAAAAGAAGAAGAAATAGGTATATTATAAGTTATTATAGATAAATCCAAACAGGCTAAATGAAATTACATCAGACACAAATACAAATGTGCACAGAGGTCATAGAGAATCACAAAATTTAAATAAAAGGGGCTTAGTAAGACAAACATTACTGCTAATATACAGAAGGCAGAGAATGAAAAGAAGTGCATAAATATACAAAAGACAATAACCGTAAAGACAAGAGGATTTATACAGTACACTTTTAAAAAAAAAAAATGCAACAGTTAAAAAAAGAAAAGGGCATAAGTCAAGACAATGGGTACAGGGCCATAAAACATAATGGCCAATACAAAGAGCATAAATGAAAGTATATAAAAAAAAAAAAAAAAAAATTAAAAAAAAAAAAAAAAAAAAAAAAAAAAAAAGACAAAAAGAAATAGGCTTGGAAAACAAATTACAGACAAGAGCGGGGATAAATACAAAAAGGTTACTGTGACAAAGGACATACAAGTCTTAAACTGGAATACAAGAAGGTGAAGGCATAAATTTAAAAAAAAAAAAAAAAAAAAAAAAGCAAATAAGGTGTTTTACAAAGCAAATTACTTGCATACCTCCAGAAAGTAACAAAAATAGGCATTAAGGTAGTGAACATCTGCTCTGATTGCATTACTGAGGAGAAACATGGCACACTTTTACAAGTACAATGCTCCTTCTCTGCAGTAACATTTCTTGAACAAGTGTTTTGAGGTAGGGGTGTGATTTCAGTGGCAGTCCTTAAAGCCAGTGTAAAAAGCCTTAAATTTGATTGTTTAAAATGACACAAACTGATCTCATTCTACTGGCTCATTTATAAAGGTGTGACTTTGGCATATTGTAGAACAGATGGGCCTCCATATTTAAGGATCATCTTCCGTGTCTTAGTTGCACAAAAACACAAAACTTAAACTGCATAGATTTAATGGAGTGGAATAAGGGCACGGGTGCATGAATAAGAGGGACAAAAATGAAAAAGGGTACAGGTAAATTCACAATACAAATGGGACAAAAGAATTAAAATAAACCCAAAATGGCATAATACAAATGGCTCAATAGGAATAAAAAAAGGCAATTAAATGGGCAAAAAAAAAAAAAAAAAAAAAAAAAAAAAATCATAAAAAGGAACAAAAAATAAATAAATAAATAAAAATAAAAATAAATAAATACTAGAACAATTGACATACAGGAATACAAGAGGCCAAAAGGTAATACAAAAGTATTAATTTCATATAAAAGCTCAAATAGAAAGGGCCATAAGTAAAGTAAAGTAATACGCATAAAATATTCATAAATACAAAAAGCGAATGAAGGAATACAAAAAAGGGGCATAAAGTAAAAAAAAAAAAAAAAAAAAGCAGCTTAAAAAGGTGCATACAGGAGGGGATAATTACAAAAATGGGTCAAATGCAAAACAGAACAAAGGCTAAAATAAAGTGGCATAAAACAAAAAAGCTGAAGTACAAAGGGAAATAAAGCCACATTGAAACTATTGTAAGAAGCACTATACAACTACAATTTACAGCAGAACAAATAGGACATAAATACAAATAGTATATGGGGAAAAAGGGGAACAAAGGTATGGAAGCATTATGTTCAATAAACACAGATGAACACAACCAAGAATGTGGAGGCAAACATAAATTACAAAAGCTTACACACATATTAACAGAAACTTCTCTAAAGACAGAAACAACAAATGTGGACAGCCTTTGCAAACAGACACTAACAACTTAACATTGCTTCATTAGATGATCACCAATGAGCAACTTTCCCTAAAACTTTTGCATACAGATTGTAAGTTATCAGGTAAATTATCAGTGCTGGTTCTTCTCGATCTCAGTGCTGCATTTGACACTGTCGATCACAACATTCTTCTTGATAGGCTGGAAAACTGGGTTGGGCTTTCTGGGATGGTTCCTTAAATGGTTCAGGTCATACTTAGAAGGGAGAGGCTATTATGTGAGTATCGGTGACCATAAGTCTGAGTGGACATCCATGACATGCGGAGTCCCTCAAGGTTCAATACTCGCACCCCTCCTGTTCAACCTATATATGCTGCCACTGAGCCAAATAATGAGAAAGAACCAAATTGCATATCACAGCTATGCAGGTGACACCCAGATTTACCTAGCCCTATCACCTAACGACTACAGCCCCATTGACTCCCTGTGCCAATGCATTGATGAAATTAAAAACTGGATGTGCCTAAACTTCCTTCAGTTAAACAAAGACAAAACTGAAGTCATTGTGTTTGGAAACAAAGATGAAGTTCTCAAAGTGAACACGTACCTTCACTCTAGGGGTCAAACAACTAAAAATCAAGTCAGGAATCTTGGTGTGATTTTGGAGTCAGACCTGAGTTTCAGTAGCCATGTAAAGACAGTAACTAAATCAGCATATTATCATCTCAAAAATATTGCAAGAATTAGATGCTTTGTCTCCAGTCAAGACTTAGAGAAACTTGTTCATGCTTTCATCACCAGCAGGGTGGATTATTGTAATGGACTCCTCACTGGCCTTCCCAAAAAGACCATAAGACAGCTGCAGCTCGTACAGAATGCTGCTGCCAGGATTCTGAGCAGAACCAGAAAACATGAACACATCACACCAGTCCTCAGGTCCTTTGCACTGGCTTCCAGTTGCATTTAGAATTGATTTTAAAGTACGGTTACTTGTTTATAAATCCCTCAATGGCCTAGGACCTCAATACATTGCAGATATGCTCATAGAATATAAACCTAACAGATCACTCAGATCATCAGGATCAAGTCATTTAGAAATACCAAGGGTTCACTCAAAGCAAGGAGAGTCTGCTTTTAGCTGTTATGCCAGCCGCAGCTGGAACCAGCTTCCAGAACAGATCAGGTGTGCTCCAACAGTAGCCACATTCAAATCCAGACTCAAAACACATCTTTTTACCTATGTATTTGCTGATTGAGCACTGTGCTATGTCCGAACTGTTTGCATTTTATTTTATACGTATTATCTTTTTATTCTTTTAATTCCTTTTCCTGTATCCATTTAATGTATTTTATATCTTTTATATATCATCTTGTTTTCTGACTTTTAATGCATTTTAAATATTGCTGTCTGGTTGAAAGAGCTGGGAGAATTAGGAAGAAAGCATTTGTGATTAGGTTAAAATTTGGTACAAACCATGGGAAAATTTGAGCTGTGGTGCATGGTTAAGATATCTCTGGATTACAGTCAGGACACTTTTCAAAGGGGGAAATTTCCAAAGGGGAAATTTGAACTGCGTTGCATAGATAAGATATCTCCGGAAGGGGGGATTAGGGCTGTGTGGTGCAGTTTGAGGTGTCTTGGCAAAAGGGGAGATTGAAACTTTGTGTATCAGTTTGAAGTGCCTTAACAGGTAGCAGTCCTGTCGTGTGAGGAAGATCCATTCAGATCTGCTCTAATGGATAGATCCGTTTAGATCCACTCTGATGGACGACGACGACGACGACGACGACGACGACCTCCCTGAGACTTCCTAGCTCATCCATCCAGATAGCAAAATTCTCTGTTTTTACTGTTATTTCTATTCCTTATGTTCCATTTTTATTATTCTTCTTTATGTAAAGCACTTTGAATTACCATTGTGTATGAAATGTGCTATACAAATACAAAATTTGCCTTGCCTTACAGATGGCTAAATACAACTCTGCTGCCTAATTTGCTAAAACCATGTTTGGGGTGGCCCTATCTGATACCTGAGCTTGGATTAGGGTTAGGGTTTACTAAAGAAAGTTCTCCACATATATAGCAAATGAGTAGAAGACTTAAAATTACAGAGGCTTACCCAGGTTAGTTCTGAAGTGACACCAAGGAACAGGACAACAGCTGGAAAAACACCAAAAAGTTGCACCGCTCACCTGGAAGACATGGTAAATTAAGTTGGTTAACTGCCGGAAACTCAAAAAGGAAATGTTGCATAAAACACTATAACCAAGTATTTGAGAAGGACACCTGCTCCATCTCCTCTCCCAGTTTTTGGTGTCAGTGTTCTCTGGTCAAATCATGGTCTCATTCAGGTCAAAGAAAAGTGGAGTGTATCTACATCTGGAATAATGTCAGCATGGGAACTCTGGAATAGCCAGTCAGCTGTAAATATAAAATGAAAGGTTTGGGTGAGATGCAGGGAAAAGAAAAAAAAAAAAAGAAAAATAATAATAATAATAATAATAATAATAATAATATGGGACTACAGAATTTCCTGCATATGAAACAGGGGTAATGCATATCAAACAGCAATGTGCTGAAAAAAAATTAAAAATGAAATTAATTGCCTTATCTGCAGCATTGATCAGTGAATTTGTGCTGGTAGACCCTCAATCTTCACAAGTTAGGTCTCCAAACAAAATAACAGGCTGAACTTCATCAGTGCTAATGCTCTATGGGCACAATGATTTCTTGCAGAAAAGTGTATTTACAAGTTAACATTTACAATGGGGAAAAAGGAAAAAGCAACATGAAATACAGTGAACATTTTTAATTCAAAAAAGGCAAATGCATGAAGAAAAAGAAACAATGAAAGGAACAAATAAAACTGAAAAAAATCATTAAATAATAAATACAAAAAACATAACCACAATGGGCCACCAATTAAACAGAAAAACATGAAGGGGACATAAGGCATAGCTTACAGTTTAAAGGAGAACATGCAGACAGGCAAAGATTAACGGCAACTTACAAAATATACAGCCACTTCCTTTGTCAGGTTTCAGAGAGGGAGGACCCAGATGCAAATGAACAGACAAGGGTTTTTTATTAACAAGACTGAAGACTTGAGACAGCAGGGAAAGAGAAACAGTTCAAACAGTAGGGCAGGGCACATGACAAGATGACAGGCAGGAGGTTGTTGGCAATGAAATGAGTGCAATAGAGGCAGCTCAAAGGAAAGACCAGGCAGGAACACAAGCTTGATATAGACCTCAGATGTAGAACCAGTGTTGCCACCAGGTAGAGCTTCAAGTGACAGGTGTGATTAGACATTTGGGGATTGTGATTGTTGGTAGAGTGAGAAAGACATGACATGACCGTGACAGACAGGAGCAAGAAACAGAAATCTGGAGACCCTTTGTAAACATGCTAGTCTGAGAAACACTTTTACAGCTTGTTAATGTTGACTTGATGCACTAGTGATCAATCATCCCTAAAACTTTGCTAAATTCATCTGTTCGCTATTTTTGTGCCACCATGTATGGGGGCGACCTTATACATCTGCTCTCTGAGCTAAACTGGCTTTTTGATATGAAGATATCAAAATGAGATAGATATATATATATATATATATATATACACAATGTCAAAAATATACAGTTTCTTTTCAATCTCTTGACACAATCGTTACACCAGTGTCACACCATAAACTGTGCTCTCTCACTCTTACATTACTATCACCTTCAAAAAAGCTTCTAATTGGTTTATTATATTTAAACTCAACATGAATGTCCTATATTTTTATTGAAAGAAAAAAAAAAAAAAAAAAAAAAAAAAAAAAAAAAAAAAAAAACTTACCCTGCCAGTATATTTGTAATCTACAAAGCAAATTAAGCACAAATGAAAAATAACATTCAGGCCTGGTTTCACAGACTTGGAGTAAGCCAGGAGTATGCCTTAGTTAATTTAAGATGTCTAAATACATTTTTATAAACATTCCTTAGAAAAAAAAAAAAAAAAAAAAAAAAAAAAACATTACTGACATTCATCTTGAAATAAAACAATGGCACTAACATATTTTAAGGTATGTCAGCACAAGTTGATTTCAGTTAAAACAGCTCAAACATGCATTTTAGTCTGGGACTAGGTTTAAGCATTGTCTGTGAAACCTGGCAAAAAAACAGATTGTCCACTCACACAGACTTCAGCAACATCCTCACTCCACATTTCCCACCACAGACTGATAATCCTGTGCAAGTTCAACATTTATACTCATGGGCAAAACCATTGACAGACATGCAAACAACCAGGAATTAAAATCACCGAACAGCCACCAAATCTCAATATAATAAGCTTTTTGTACATTATTATTTAACAGCCATTTATACATATTTGCTCATTGAAAAACTATTTAATTTTAAAACAACAAACAACCCCCTTCAACTTCTACACTTGGTGTCTCCCACCTCCCATGATGCACCACACCAAAGATATAAAAGTTTATTTTAGGAGCTGTTCTGGTTTTCAGCTGGTACTATCACACTGTCACACTGGATGTCTTTCTGTTTGTTTCGGCTGGTGTTATTGAAGTGCGGTGTTGCCAATTTAGCGATTTTGTCACTAGATTTAATGACTTCCCAACCCCATTTGAGACTTTTTTCAAAAGCCTAGGGACAAATCTAGCAACTTCTTGGAGGAACCTTCTCTAGATTCTTATCTCGCCAACACTGACCTATATTTATATTTATATAGATAAGTGAAATTACCTTTATGATGTAATCTAGTGACATTTAACAACCCGTTTTAGATACTTTCAATTGAAAGCAATTGGCAACACTGTTGAAGTGTGCAAAGTAGTCAAGTTAGGGTTAGGTTCAGGGTTAAGTTTTACTATTAAGTTTAAATTTAGAAAGATCCAAGACCTGTTTAAAGTTAAAAGGTAGGAATTAGTTTGCTCTACAATTTTGGTCTATTTTTCATTCAGTCAGGCTGATGTGATGATGCATAAGTTCATCTGCTGCTCATTTGCCATGTGCTTTCTCTGCCAGTATTCACATGAAATGTAGGTTGGAACTTTCTTAATACTTAATTTCTTAATATATAATTGATGCAGGGACGTTTGACCATGTATCAGGCTAAGTCCACAATGTATTGTAATGAAAATATAATACTGAGAGCATCAAATAAAGATTTTGGTTATTAATCACTCAAACCATTTTCTGGTCTTGTGATATGAGCTCATCAGTGGTCTTTTACAAGAAGAATGCAGTAGTTTTTATTATTTACAGCATTCAAGCTTTACTTACACAATATTTAATAACATTTAATTAAAATTAAAATATATATTTAAAATATTTAAAAAGTGATTAATAGTTGTAGGTCTCATGCCATGTTTGTAGTTTATTTGTATTCATAGTTCTAACCCTCCTCAGATATTGATATGACCGCCATTCAGCAGACAACTGACCATTTACTGACTGAATGTTAGAGCATTGGAACATTATAGAACTTGTGTGCTGTGTAAGATTTGTCACTAACTGTTATAATTTGCCAGCTGCACTGATACTGAAACTCTTACACAGCTATTACTTACACTGCTGACTATAAAAAAAATTTCATTTACTGCTTTCAGTATCAGTCCAGGAGTCTCTGGTTTTCATGCTTGGTCCTTCACAATGAGCCATGAAGTCTTCACTCTTTCTGTTCCTCTCTGATGGAATGATCTACCAACCTCCAACTGATCTGCTGAGGCCATTATAACTTTCAACACCCAGCTAACGACACACCATTTCTGCAAACACTTCTGAACTAATTCACAACTATAAACAAAGGCACCTACTATGACTCCTGTGTTTTTATGATTCAGTCATCATTACAGGTCAGAAGTTAGAATGAATTGAAACATTCAAAATATTTAATCCAGTTCCATCTGGTTGATGATCAAATTCATCACGCCGGTATGGAGATGGGTTTGTTGAGGATCTGTGCCACTGTCTTTCATGTTGATGAGGTTTTAACAGGGGATAGTTTAGCCTACTGTGACGGTTCTTATTTTGACACATTGCTCGTGATGTTGCACATTTGTGAGTCGCTTTGAATAAAAGCACCTTCTCCATGAATTAATGTAATCAGGGTTAGGGTTTTTAACTAAAGTTAAACGTAAAACTAAACGTTTTTTTGTGTTTTTTTAAGATTTGCACTTAAACAATTCAGTTTAGAATAAAATAATCCAAACCTGTATGACTTTCTTCAGTGAAGTGGCTCTCCCTTTACTGTGGTTGTCACGGAGGAACGTGACACGTAACACCTCGCCTCTTCATGTAATGGCTGCCGCTAAAGAGAACATTCACAACGCCACGTCTTCGCTGATCTTCCAGAGCCAAGTCATGTCTTCACTGATCTTCCAGAGCAAAGTCACGGCTCCGTTGATCTTCCGGAGCCTAGTCAAGTCTCCACTGATCGCCTAGAATCATGTCACATCTCTGGATTTGTCCGGGAGCGGAGAGGGTTGTGTTCCAGTGTGGCTGATCCACCGCACTCCAGCCCGCCGGCCGCTTCGCACGCAAGACAGCCAGTTGCTACGCACTCAAATTCGCCGGTTGCTACGCACTCAAGTTCGCCGGTTGTTACGCACTCAAGTTCGCCGGTTGTTACGCACTCAAGTTCGCCGGTTGTTACGCACTCAAGTTCACCGGTTGTTACGCACTACGGTTGGTACGCACTCAAGTTCGTCGGTTGCACTCAAGTTCGCCGGTTGCTACGCCGGTTGCTACTCAAGTTCGTCGGTTGCAACGCACTCAAGTTCGTCGGTTGCAACGCACTCAAGTTCGTCGGTTGCAACGCACTCAAGTTCGTCGGTTGCTACGCACTCAAGTTCGTCGGTTGCAACGCACTCAAGTTCGTCGGTTGCAACGCACTCAAGTTCGTCGGTTGCAACGCACTCAAGTTCGCCGGTTGGTACGCACTCAAGTTCGTCGGTTGCAACGCACTTAAGTTCGCCGGTACACTTCCCATAATCCTCCCTGCCAGTCACAAGCACACATTCCACACCAATTACCAATTGCCACATACAGCTGTAGCTCATCACCTGTACTATAAAGGACTCACACACACACACCACCTCATTGCGAAGTCTTGTTTACCCTGTGTTGCAATTCTGAGCGTTTGTATCCTGTCTGCCTGTCTGTTATTGATCTTGCCTGTTAAGGCTAGTTCACACTGTGCGATTTTGGCCACGATTTGGTTGTCTGAGACAAATTTTGCAAATCCTAAAAGATTCTTATAATCCTAGCCTAAAATCTGTTGTCTTTGATCACTAGTTTGACATTAAGCTGCTTAATGACCATTGCGATCAAACTTTACCTCCGACAAAATTCTGGCAGTGTCAGAAGATTTGGCGCACAATCGTTCAGTGTGACTTCTCCTACGACGAACGTCAAATTGTGTTCGTTTTTCAAGACAAGCCATGATCAAAATTAATGATAGAGATGTCTTTGTTAGCCACCATTTCAGTCCATGTGTAACGCAGCTCATTATCATCGAATGTGCATATTTTGATGATATAGTACTCCGGAAAAGTTTTCATGTGCGCGTCTGTTTTCAAGGTGTCTTGACTGTCGTGCAGTCTGACATTAATGTCATCTGAGATCCCACAGTGTGACATGAGGATCATGCTCGTACAGTCTGACAAGCAACCATCGTAAAGGACTATTATAAATCGCACAGTGTGAACCCGGCGTTTACCCGTTTACGATTCCCTGCCTGTCCTGATCATTGCCTGTATCCCGACCACGACTCTGCCTGTCCCTTGCTGTTCCTGTTTGTTCCCGTTTGACCCTGCCTGTATGACCACGCTCACTTTTAATAAAAGCTTTGCACATGGATCCCTGTCTGAGTCCAGCTTCATTACAATTTTGTTATACGCAAAAAAAGCAGATGTGAACAGTGACTGAGGCTACATCTTTTGTGAAAGTGGTCTAACGGGTTTGAATGGCCATTTTCACTTTTGAATGAATAATTGAGATTTTTAGAGTTAAATATTTTCTTTAAAAGTTTATTATTTTCTTATAAAAATTATTCAGACATTTTTGGTATATTTTTACTAGTGTGTGCAGGACACTGTAGTTCATTTATGTAAGTGAGGATAGCAAAATAAAGTAAACTGTGACATATTATACCCAAATTTCTTCATACAGTTGACTACCAGTAAAATTTTTAAAAATGTGGAACCAAAAATCTTTCAGACACTTTGACTTGACCATGTTTTGCTTAAGTGTTATCTGACATAATTAAGATTCATTTTTTCTGACAGTTTAACTCTGAGATCTTGTCATATTTTATTACCATTTTTTTAAATATAGTGAATAAACTGTATTAATGAATAAAATATTCAAGGTGTCTGAATACATTTTGGTTTGACTCTGTAAGGAATTCTGTTATTTGATAAATTCCTGTTTTAATATTAAAAGTTATATGCCTATGCTGTAACCTGAAATGCTCAAATGTACTGTACAGCCATTCAGGAAAATGATGTACACTGTAAACCTTTTCACTGTAAATTTACAGTAAAATACTGGCAGCTGGGTTGCCAGCCACTTACTGTATTTTTACAGTACTACTTCTGTAAACAACATTTACAGTATAGTGCTGTAAGATTATGTACTTTTACAGCATTATACTGTTTATCTACAGCTATTAACTGCATTTATACAGCTTTTCATACTACACTTATATTTGTCATTAAATAATTAAAAAATATACTTTTGTTATGTTATGGCAAAGGAAATGGAAAGCAACACTCTGAGTTTTAAAACTTATTTTTTTTATGGAAAAAAGCAGAAAATTGCAATGTTGAAATGTCAACATTTTAAATGCACTCAGCAGTTATCAATGAACAATACAGCAATCTTATTTACATTTAACATTTTTTTCAAATGTGGAGGAAAAACAAAAAGTAGGCCTACAAGTTTTTCAGTACTACTGCTTTTTTGTACAGTGTTGCCAGTCTTGGAAGTCACTTTCCCTTCTTGTTTCTTGAGCCATGTTCATGGTTGATGTCAGAGTACCTCACAAAGCAGAAAAGAAAGAGAAAAAAAGAGAGAGAGAAAACAGTAATGAATATTTGAACTTTATTTTAGATGCAAAAATGCGCCGCGCGCTCCCGCTACAGAGATGCTGCAGGAGAGAAGATGAAAGACTGATGATCCACTTCATTTGTTTGGTCAGGTGATTGTGCTGCTCTTGTTGTGTTGAACCTGTAGTGGTGCGTTTTTTAAAAAGATATGAGTGACAGGTTTATTTCATCTCTCTGTAAATATCTTGATTGATCAAACTTGATTATTTTGTGGTCTTGTTGAAGAAACAGCTGCCAGTAATTTTGTGATTGTAGTACAGCTTTTGGGTTAATTTAAAGTTTTTAACTTCTAATGTGACCCACAGTTTATTTTTTCCTGCAAAAACCCGCACCAGAAGCATTTCAGAAGCGAAGCGGCTGGATTCGCGAGAACACTAGATTTGCCTGTCCAACGTTGTTTTCATTGATTTTTTTTTTTTTTTCATGTTTAATGGCTAAATGGTTATATTTTGTCCGGTTTAATTGTTAATTGCTATGCTATAATTTATTTTGCTGTAGCCATACAGATGAAGTTAATACTTAAAATTCCAGTTATGGACAAAAAATAAAATAAATTCAAGTTTTTCAACTTCGAATCTTGTCATCAGTTCCTGGCATCATAGTGATGTGAAATATGAGCAGGAGTTTACTCGGGGTGATTATTTAGACTTTATTTTGTATTTGAGCTGCGCGTCTTGGACACGGCGTCCGTCAAAAAAGGCGAGGCGCCTATCTTTAGCGAAGCGGCGCGTCGAGGTACCTCACCAAACAAATGAAGAAGTGGATCATCAGTCTTTCATCTCTCCTGCAGCATCCCTGTAGCGGGAGCACGCGGAGCATTTTTGCTTCTAAAATAAAGAAATTAACAACATTCACATGAATTTGGGTTTTTGCAGGAAAAAATAAACTGTGGGTCACATTAGAAGTTAAAAACTTTAAACCCAAAATTTGTACTACAATCACTAAATTACTGGCAGCTGCTTCAACAAGACCACAAAATAAGCAAGTTTGATCAATATCAAGATATTTACAGAGATGAAATAAACCTGTCACTCATATCTTTTTAAAAAACGCGCCATTACAGGTTCAACACAACAAGAGCAGCAGAATCACCTGACCAAACAAATGAAGAAGTGGATCATCAGTCTTTCATCTTCTCTCCTGCAGCATCTCCGTCCACTGTAACGGGAGCGCGCGGCGCGCGCTCGTGATATTTATAGTCACGGACACAACCATTGACACGCGAACAACCAGAGATTAAACTCGCTAAATAACCGGAGCTCAATTCTACCAGCTTCTGTTCATGCCCCAACTAACAGTTTATTATTGAACAGACACTTATTTCAGCAGTGTAAAGTAGTTCGGGTTTAAAACAACACACACCCCCTTTACCCTCGACACTTGGTCTCTTCCATCTCCCATGATGCACCGCTGCACAGGTGTCAGATTATAAGAGGTCTGTTCTGAAACTGCTTCGGGTTCTTTGAGTGTGAATCGGTCCAGAGTGAGGTAAAGTTTTCTACAGATTGAGTGTGAAACACACGATAAAGGCCCATCGGCCGATAAATGCTCATTTTTAATGATATGGATCCAAATGAGGCATTATTAGATAATATTATTAGATGCATTATTCGCCATGATGGATTTGAACTGCTTGTTATGATCGGACTCAGCACAAGGAAGATACAGCACAAATCTGTCATACAGGCTTCATAACATTATCATGAGAACACTTGTAATAAACGCTGTGAATTCTCGGGGTTTGTCGTGTTTGGGATTCATTCTGACTATCGTTATGCAAATTAGTTCATCTGTGCGAGATTTTCTGCAAATATAAGTGCTACTATTATGTTTATTTTAAGATTGATGGGTTATTATTAATACGTTTGGATTAAAATCATTTCCTTATTGTCCGTGCGGAGGCTTATTTATTCATCCATGACACGTGATGTAATTTATATGTAGTCTAAATAATGTTCTTTGCATTATTTATTTCATTCAATTTAAATTTTAATAAAAATGTTTTGGTACCACAGATCTCAATTGATAATGCATGAATCGAGAGCAAACCACTGGAAAAAAGCGACTTCCGGTCATTTATCATAAAAAAACCCCATCAAAATAACAGTATGAAATAAAAGTACACTTTTATTTAAAGCCATGCACTTTGTTCATGACATATATAAACATAAATAACATTTAAAAAAAATTAACCCTTTAACTGCCCCACCAAGAAAAAGGCATTTGAAATTTTTTGTCATTGTCACTAGTTACCACACTCACTGTTTGTTTTCAACACATCCCATAATTTTTAAAATATCGGCCTCTACCAAATGGTTGATATGTCACTCAAAGGTAAAATAATTAAATTCATACAAATTATGAAAATCAGAAAATATGAACTATAATACTAATTTATTTAAAACATAATCAAAATAAAATAGTTTTATGTATTGAATCTTGTTTATTTATTGAAATAAAATATTTCAGATTTTCATTTTAACACAGGAAATTACATGTTTTCTTGTTTTTTAACAATAAACAAAAATAAATAACACAAATAACTAAAAGTAACAAAACTAAAGACATTACATTTTTTCTGCATTCAACAACTAAAAACAAAATAGTAAAATATAGTAATATAATGGCATTTTAGGCTTTTATGATTCAAGAAACACAACAGGATTTTTATTTTTTTAGACGTATGAACATTTCTCTTCTCAGACGGGGTGATAATCCAGATCCTCTATTGGGTCATCAACATCACTATACATTTCTGTTACAAATATTTCAATTATCACAGAAGTATACAATAGTTTATTGGTTTATTCAGATAAACGCTGATTTTCGATCACATAAACTCACATCACCAATCAAATCTCCTTCTGAAAGTAACTGGGTGCTTCAAATAACGACTGTATCGATTGCATTGTTACACCACTAGATGGCAACAAATTACTGTTAAAATGTGTCTATCACTGAAAAACAAGTCTGAATAAATAATAAGTCTTTATGGATCCAACTTACACAAATATTGTTTTACCTGTCTGGATCTTACATGTGTGTTCAATCTTATTTGTGTTGAATTTGTGGTAACACTTTACAATTAGGTTCATTTGTTTACATTAGTTAATTCATGAACATGAACTAACCATGAGCAATACATTTGTTACTGTATTTGTTAATCTCTGTTAATGTTAGTTAATGAAAATACAGCTGTTCATAGTTTGTTCATGTTACTTCACAGTGCATTAAATAATGTTAACAAAAAAACACTTCATTTTAATAATGTATTAGTAAATGTTGAAATGAACATTACCAAAGATTAATAAATGCTGTATAAATGCCGTTCATTATTAGCCCATGTTAATTAACTAATGTTAACTAATGAACCTTATTGTAAAGTGTTAGTGAATTTGTTGAGATCAGCAGTCTGTTAAACTCATTTTACACATTTAATAAACACAAAAGGACTGTTTGAGTTGAGTATAGTGCATGTGTTCGGGCGTCGAATACGTGCGTTTCCAGTCAGACAAAACGCTTGTGATGAACGTGTGAACAGGTAAACCAAACAGGCAAGTGTCCAACAGGTGAAGAGAACGTGCTCTTTCCTTAGTGTTCTCAAAAGCGCATGTCGAAAGCGTGTGCTCACTCTTTAGGGCTTTGAGTCTGTTATGTTTTTGTCCGCTATAGGTTTAGGACAGCATTATCATTAAACTCAACCAAAGCAACATGGAATTATCGAGGATAAATTTGGCAGATGATTATAATCCAGCATAATTAATATGAAATATACATATGAAAACATAAAACTTTTACAGGATAAATATACCTTTGATCAAGGCCTAAACCTTGTAAACCTTGTAAGTTTGTAAGGAGCCAATAAAATACTGATATAATGATCATGGCCAAGATGATCATACATGTGGTGTAGTATTTTATAGCCTATATATTACGGTGGCGCATTGCCTCATAATACTTTTCCACTCAATTATGTCATAAAACGACATCTTTTCTCATTAAAACGACATATTTTGTACGTGACGTGTACCAAAAATACCTTTATCTGATCTAGAGCTCATATAGCCTTCCAATTACATTTATTTGTTTAGCGCTTTTCACAATACTTAGGCCTATAGTTTTAAAGCAGCTTTATAGGAAATGCTTCATCATTACAATTTGGAGTAATCTGTTATCAAAGGTGACTGTACAAATTTCAGGCCTAATTTATGGCCTAATTTCAGACATATATAGCCTACCTATATGTAGCTAGCTAACATATTAACTTAAACAATGTATTAAGGTAGAAACAATGAAGGATGTCCAGAAAAATGTGTAGGCCTAGCCTATATTAAACACTGTAGCCTACTAAGAAAGCCTAGGTACTACACAAAAAAATGTATTCGTGCAGAATTTGATTTAGGCATTTTAATTATACTACATTTGGTTCATAATGGGAGGTTTCCCTTTGTAAAAATAACTGCTGTTTGGCAAACACCATACAAAATAACCCAAATTAACAAAACAGAATTAGCAAATGTATAGGGCAAACAGGTTAGAATGTATTTGCTTCAGATGTCAAATGACCAAACTTTAGCCAGATGACTACTTGAAGGCTGGTGTGCACATGTTCTCATGTGGTTTCAGTTCAGTTCACTTTAAAAGGGATCCGAGAATGCTTAGATAGTTCCTTGTGCCCAAAACAATTATCAGACCCACTTTCACTTTCACTTCAAAGTTCACATTGAGGGCTGAATGGGACCAGGTTTTTAAACACTAAGGGCCCTATTTTAACAATCTAAACGCAAAGTGTAAAGCGCACGGCGCAGGTGCACTCAGGGCGTGTCCAAATCCACTTTTGCTATTTTAACGACGGAAAAATGGTCCGTGCGCCGGGGCGCATTTTTGAAATGGGTTGTCCCTATTCTCTTAATGAGTAATGGGCATAACGTTCAATAAACCAATCAGAGTGTCATCTCCCATTCCCTTTAAGAGCGAGACGCGCTCGCGCCATGGCGGATTGATATTTACATGGCGGAATTTGTTGGTGGAAAAGCTGAAATTACCTGTTAAGTGGCCAGTCAATCTTTCAGTCGCCTGCGTTGGATGCAGGCTTTCAAATAGCTCCGCGTGATGAGTCAGTTAATATATATGTGTGTGTATTGGCACGATTGTTCAATTAATTAGCCAATTTCGTTCATCATTATAAGTAGTAATAGGCTGAATTGAAAATAGGTAGCCTAATTCTAATACACGCAATGACTATTCATCATTACATTTTTATATTTATGTAGCCTACACAATAATATTCTTTTACACTGTAATCCTTTTGTTTTAATATTTGGCATGTTTGTGTGATGCGCATCCCTGTGTGTAATAAACAAAGTCAACGCGCACTGTGGACGCGCCCAGAGGCGCAGTTTCTACCAACGCGCTCTAACAAAAAAATATTGCGCCATTGACTTTAGACTTTAGACCAGGTTTGAGTTGGTCTATGGCGCAGTCTATTTTCAGCTCCTTAAAATAGCAATGCGCCTGAACACACCTCTTTTTTAGACCAGCACGCCCATGGGCGCACTAACTGGCGCAAATGCATTTACTAATTTAAGGACGTGGCGATGAACGGGAAAACGCGAACGGCGCCGGACGCAAACTAGCAAACACACTTGCGCTGGGTGTATTATAGGGCCCTAAGACTGTTTGTAGCTATGGATTAAATTACATCAGCTATCACTTACCAGGAAGAGCAAGGTAGCCAGCGCACTTTGACCTCCCCTGCAGAAACACACACACACACAATCAGTTTAGTGAATGTACTGTAATGATTTTATCATTCAAATAATATTTTTACTTAGCACTCTATACTGACATTCTTACGTGGAGCATCATTTAGTTGCCAAGAGTACTTATGTATTTTTTGTAAACTCAAAAAAATAATATGTTGTTGCATTCCATTTGCATTGTTGTTTTTGTTTAGGATTTGCAGTATATCCCTTACGAAAAAATAAGTCAATTCAAGTTTTCTATTAGTATATATTTTTTAAACAAACAATAAGAAAGTATACTTTAAGTCTACATTTTATAATTCTTGAAAATATGAATTGAATTGATTACACTTAAGTGTATTTGACTTGTACTCAGAAAAAAGTCTAATTATATTTGGCCTTTACTTGTACTCTATCTTTTGATCAAGAAGTATTCAAAGTATACTTGGCTTTTAGTTTTCTTAACGGTTTTGATCGAGTAGCCTATTAAATAAACTTTTTTTTTTACAACATAGTTTTCATATACAGTCTTATGAAACTTGTGAAAATATGGTTTAGAATATTGTGTAGGAACTGTGGACGAACCAGACAATTGAATCATTCAGATGATTCTTTTAAGCATAATCCTAATTCAGAATCAAGTTGCGACTCCAGATTGTCTGCAGAGTACATCAAGGCTGATTAATTTTATGACACCCCCATGCTTCCTGATAGCAGGAGAAGTGACAAGCCAAATGGTCACCCAGGAAGATAAAGTCTCTTTGATCACCAAATCAAAGAAACAGAGAAAACAATGCAGGCCCCATTTGTTTCTCTGAAGGACCTAACTTCACAGAAAACTCAACAGAGACTGTTATACAACTAAAACTGCATCAAAATTGTTCCAAATAATTTTAGATGGACTTGTCAGGCATCTTTTAACTACATACATTTTACATTATGTGTTCACAAATAGTTATGCTTCAAAACACTCAGCAATTCATGTAAATGTGTTCATTCTTGACTGAATGAATGAAAGTATACTTTGTTTTGTCTCTTTCCCACCTTTCCTGTATCCTGACTTGAATGAAATCTGTTTAAAATGTATTGTGTTCCATTTAGTGGAAATTATGTTAAATTGACACTCTCTGCTGAAGCAGACCAGGATGTAACACCCATGTGTTATTGGGGGCAGAGAAAGCCCTTTTGAAACAGGACAATATCTGACTGGCCAAGACTCCTCATAGGTGTGACTAACATCTAAGTTTTAAAGAGTCAAACTGCAAGAGAAGTTTAGAAGAAGTTTTTTTTTTAGTAGAGAAGTTTTGTTGTTGTCGTAAGCAGAACCATGGAGTAAGAAGAACAGACAAGCCGCTCATTCAAGCCATTCAAGTTTCACTCACTTTTCTTTTCTTTTACTTAATTTTCTTTTCCGTTGAAAGTCACGTGTTCTAAGTACTACCGCAAAGTTCAACCAACGACTTTTGCCGTTTCAACTCCAGTAACAAAGAGACTTTTTCTTTCATTGTTTCACACGGACGACGAGGGAGATTCACATAAGTCAACAAGCAAGTACCTCCAGATGAAAAACTGAACTGGTGCATTTTAATTTAATGATTCATGGTTCGTTCGGGTCTTTGAAAGGCATTGATAGGAATTCTGTTAATCATATCACTCTCTCTCTCTCTCTCTCTCTCTCTCTCTTATAACTCTTTCTCTCTCATTTCCTTCTCACTGCAATGCGAATGAATGTGTGTGTGTGTGTGTGTGTATGTGCGTGTGTTTGTCGTAGATTAGTTTGTGTTAGAATAAATAAAATCTCTTGTAGATTTTAAAAGAAAGTGTCTCGTATTATGTGCTTCTATGATTTAATGTCTTAAACTGTCGATTCAAGTTACCTGCGCTAATCAGAAGAGCTTACGGCTCGAGCAAATGAACGCTGGATGAATCAGTTGCTCGGTCGTAAACTTACAACTCTTTATAATTCCCTGATAAATTATTTCATTTGAGCTAATTTTACTTCCTAGGGAGTGATAACCCCTACAGTAATGGTGGAGATTGCGAGCAGTTTAATCTAAATTTGGGAGCACATATCGAGTCATTTTTCTTTTTATTGATCAGATTATTAAACCCCTCAGTGTTCGTGTGACGTATGCAGCGCGCGCGGCCCGTTTGAATGAGTGCTTGAATGAGTGAGAGCTGTAACCCAAGTCTGCTGTCTTGTCTCTAAACTCCAGTCTGCAGCAGGGACGGACTGGGACTAAAAAACGGCCCTGGACTTTGACTAGGCCCGGCCCAAAGCAATCGGCGTGCGGAAACTCGACAACAACAATAACGCCTGGCATGAGTGTCACAAGACTTTAATTGTGGCTCATGATACTATACCATCCAAATCAATAGCACTGATGTTGACTAGATGTTGTGTTAAAAGCATATTAGATTAACTTGAATACTCATATAGCAGGGGTCTCAAACTCAAATTGTCGGGGGGGCCGTTTCTGTGATTGACACCTCATAGGAGGGCCATATTATCCTTCAAGCGCAAGAAAGCGCAACATTTCAGAAAATTTACTTTCCTTTGCATTATTTCTCATTTACTTCAAATTTCATTAGGCCTACTAAAATATTTTTTTATACCTATACTATAAATATCTTATTTACCATACTAAATGTAAACAGCAGTGTGTCTCTCATTGTTACAGAGTGTAATATAATTATATAATACTATTACTAATATAATACTATTAATTGAAATAGTCTGGTGCAACTTCTCACATCCAACAAGGTGCATGGAATAAAAAATCAGTAATTTAGGAACAAAACCAGCAACACTTGTGGCGTGGAGGGGTCAGAAATAAACAACAAAAAAACTGGAGCTATACATCAACTTTATTTTTCCAAAAAAATAAAAATCTCTCATTGTTACATACATTATTAGTTTTTAACATCTAGTGGAAGTATTTTCCCTTACTTTATGTTAGCTTAAATAACATTAAAATCTTGCACTGAACAACACTGTACTGAACAAATACAATCCCTGAATACATTTGTACACTCCTCTGTTTCTTGACAGACACCTGCAGCGCTTGTGCTCACACAGCTGGGCCACATTTGTCCAAGATGCCGTTTGAGCATCGGTAACGTTTAATGGCTGCATCGGACGCGTTTTGGTGGTTTAAATGGGCGCTCATGACTTAAAGTGCTTTTACTGTAATTTAGGCAAGCGTGCTCATAATAGAAGCGATTGAGAGCGCGGCTCATGGTTGCATAGCAACGACAGACGCCACTGGAGCGAAAGCGCATTAGAAAGGAGAATGCGGCGCAGCCGCTTATGTGACGCGATATGTGAATGCCCCTTAGAACGGCAACTTTTTCTTTGCATATCAGACAGGTAGCAACTAGAGAATAATAATAATAATAATAATAATAATAATTTAGCGGGCCGGATTATGATTTATTTTTGAGATCAGTTGCGGGCCGGGTAGAGGGGGTGGGCGGGCCGTAAATGGCCCGCGGGCCAGCAGTTTGAGACCACTGATCTAACGTCTTTGCTGCTTACTTGGCGGCCACGGCCAGTGCAGCTGGCATCCAACTTAAAGGTGCATTGCTGCCACCTACAGTACTGGAGTGATTAGTGGGGGAAAAAAACAGATGATGACTGCGTGCGTGGCGGGTGGTGGGCCGGCCCGCCGGCCGTCCTGGAGTACCGGCCGTTCTGTGATTCTCCAGATCACACAGATGGCCAGTCCACCCCTGCGCTCAGTCCAGCACAGTGTACTTCGTTATTACCCACCTCTGCTACCTGGGGTCAAATTCAAAGATCTATTTTAAAAAAATAAAAATGAAAAAATGAAATAAAAAGAGCTGTCCACATTCCCAAAGTTCAAAAAGCAAATGAGGGAAGAAGAGCTTAATTCTGGAGGGTTACCTTGGTGAGTGCTGAAGTTGTAAATGACTACAAGTGAGGCCAATAAATAAATAAATGTATATAAAATATAAAAACATATATAGAGCATGGGTGGGGCTGTGATGGGACCCTCCCTGATCCCTCAAAGCGGTCAGCTGAATGGATGGACAGTGCATAACTGTCTTCAGGTCCCCTGGACATGTTGACTGGATTTACAGAAACCTTATATCAAGGAGGCACAAAATCACTCTGGACTGTTCCCTGCTGATGGATTGACCTGCCTAACTCGACTCAACTAACTCATTTCCAAGAAACGGCTGAAGACGTATCTTTTTCGGCAACACTTGACCCATTAAAGGTGGGGTTAGCCATATTTCATAAACACCAACAACAAACGTGTAACCAATCAGCATTAGGGGTGTATGACGGTCGAGGAGACAGAACGAGCAAGGGGGAGATTTGAAGAAAGACTGCAGAAAGAGAGATGAGACACAATACAGTAGAGCTCAAAAGAGTATCACTGGAATGAAGGTTTATGACTGGGCAAGATCTTTAGGACCCGCATTAATATTAGAAAAGCTTTCTAGCGAGAAGGCCTGAAAACAGAGGCGCTACAACAAACTCTTGTTTGTATTTACTCTCGTTCATTTTTTTGTGCTTCCTTGTCATTCGTTCATCATCCGCGCTTTATTTTTCATGAAACATTATTTTGTTGCGTGTCAGCTGTGATAAACACACATCCACTCTCGCATTGTGTGTGTAACAGAGGCCAGCTAGCGAAAGCTGTGCCACAGCGAACGGACAACCGCTGGAGAATGCGGTGTTTAGCGTCATTGTTAGCGCACTCGTCTCGCCTGCCAGCAGCGATCCAGCCGGGGTTCGAGCAGGGTGGTTCGGATTGGAGGGTGAGTTTTGGAGGCGGAGCAATGAAGAGAGGGGTGTGTTTGTTTGGGTTGATTTCAAATATCAACAATGTTCAACAGTGTTTTTGAAATATGGCTTACCCCACCTTTAATACTAACACTGACTATTCTATAAAAAAACAACTTGTTACATGTACTGTGCTGGACTGACTGGGACTGTCACATCACTTGCATATTGTTGCCCTATTGTTAGTCTGATTGCTTCTATTGCTCTACTCTTTTGTAAGTTGCTTTGGATAAAAGTAAATGTAAATATAATGTTTCTTTCTTAGTGTAACCGGTGGCTTGCGACGGCCAGTGTGACGTGCGGCCAGCTATGAAAAAAGAAGAACGGCATCTGTTTAACACGAGATATACCGTAGTCAGCCGGATCCTGGCCGTATCCAGATCAGAAGGAGGACCTGCGCGTAGACACGACCACAATCCATCCCTGCAGTGTCAGCTGAGATTGTGCCAACTACATCATCCCCTGTGAATGGCTCATAAGCAAAATGGTGTCCATATCAGCGTGATGAATCCGATCTTCAACCAGATGGAACTGAATAAAATATTTTGACTTTTGCGATCCCAATCTGACTTATGACCTGTAACACTGCCCGAATCATAATCATGCACTGTTCGTTGTAGGCCAGAAGACAACTGGCCCCCCGACTGAGCCTGGTTTCTCCCAAGGTATTTTTCTCCATTTTTGTCACCTGTTGGAGTTTGGGTTCCTTGCCGCTGTCGTCTCTGGCTTGCTTAGTTGGGGACAATTTTTGTATTCAAAATATTTAAATTCTTTGTATTAAAAATCTTTATTATATTAAATAGCTTTTCATTAATACGGAGTCCCTCAAGGCTCAATTCATATGCCACTCCTATTCAATCTGTGCATGCTGCCACTGAGCCAAATAATGAGAAAAAACATCGCATTTCATTTGGAAACAACAATGAAATTCTTAAGGTGAACACATACCTTGAGGCTAGGGGTCAAACAACAAAAGATCAAGTCAGGAATCTTGGTGTGATTCTGGAGTCAGACCTTAGCTTCAGTAGTCATGTAAAAGCAACAACTAAATGTAAAACATTTAGGCTAAACATTTTCTGGGTAAATGAGCAAAAACCAACATCCTGCCCTAAGACATCAAAGATATCATAAGGAAGCACTGAGTCTTTGTCCAGTCTTATGTCATATAAATCTATTTTGAACAATTGTCAGTAATATTTTTTCTGTCTTAGGCTCTGTGAACACTCATAACCGCTGGAAAAACACTACATGACACGCTGCACCTTTTATTAATGCCAGGATTGTGTTTTTTTGTGTTACCTTGAAGACCACAAGGGGTCGCTGTGTGACTGGACTTTTCCAAATGCCATTTTTTCCTCGCTTTGGAGAGAATAGCCTTGTCCAAATACCCACACTTGCGGTCTTTGCACTTGACCACTTGTCTACTTACATGACGTATTTCCTGTATTTGGCTCAAGTGTTCAAGTAGGCGTGAAGACTGCAAGTGTGTGTAGAACTTTTGATTGCCTGATGGGACACACTTATAGTCTTGTAAAAAATGCAAGCGTTTACAGCTTTTTTATTATTATTATTTTCAGTACTCTGCATTTTAAAATACACTTCTAAATGTCTGTTCAGTGGTCGATACGTAACTAACAGAAGACAATATTAAAATTGTGGTGCTTCTTTAAGTGATAAAAAACAGTTGCAAATGTTGTACAAAATAGCCCACTCATCTTTGCATCAATAAAATGCGCAACACTTTATATTTTACTACCAAATTATATGTATTGTATATGTATAATTAATTTAACTTGCAGTCGAATGTTTTCCTTGACATCTCGCGATTTCGGAGCATGTGAGTTCCCGAACATAATGCATGATGCGATACGCTAGCCTCAAGGTAGTGTGGGTTTAGTGTGCATTAAGGGCACTGCACTTGGGCATTTTTAAGACACTGGACAGTCTTGTGCACTTACGTGTGCACGAGCTCTCAAGTGGCCAAGACCACAAGTGTGGATATTTGGACAAGGCAAATGAGAAACAGCAACTGGTACGGAAGCCCTTAGAGGCCAAATGCAAGCATGCATTATTGTATTCTGTCAGGCAAAAATCTGCAAAACTTTGACTGTATTTGTTCCCCTTTACATGATTTTCTTGTTTTAATTATTTTCATTTAAATTGGCATTAATTATTGTATTTCTACTTTTAACAATGTTAATAATGTGAGAAACGTATGGTTAGTTCAAATAACCAATCATATAGTAAATTTGGACAGAAATTATACTGAATAGGTACTTCTGAATAAGAATTTAATTTATAACCGTTAAAAAAGCTAATTTCTACATAGTATGAATATGGGTAGTATGAATACATTTCAGACGTACTAAATTCGTCATGTTGTCACTGTCATGTGACCTCCTCTCTCATAGCCTCATGGGATATTAAAGTGTCTATCAGATACACACTTCAGAATCTCAATGGAAGTAGTAGATCATCTGGGTATTTTTCACCTACTAATTTATGAATACTGATTACATGCTGATTTTCACCTACTATATAGTAGGAAAGTGTGCGTATTCGGATGCAGCCTATGGGTGGTTTTCAGTTGGAAGGTGAGAGTCATGGCAGATGCTCGTCAAATGACAGGTTGCTCTCGCTCACACATACGCAATGCCAAACAGAACCGAAAGCAGAGTAACCTGTATTAAACCTGTGAACATCTTATTCTGATCTTCCTCTACATTATGCTATAACCCAGTTTCATAACTCACTGTGTGAATTTAACTCAATTTAAACAAATAGGATGACATGAAATATTAATAAATGTGTATTTTATTATTATTAATGATAGTTTCTCTTCAATTAACATTGCAGATACAGAATAAAAAAGAGAAAAATTCAAAAACAGGAGACAAACAGAACCTTAATCTTTAGTGTAAGATTGGTGAAAGTGCCAGAGACAAATTCTGTGCTATATATTATTATTATTATTATTAATATTATTGTTATTTATTTTGATCAGCAATATCAGAAATATTCATGAAACAACTTGCCACTCTCTTGGAAAATGCCAACGGTTTTTGTTTTCCTTTTTTTCATGAATGTGGCTAGATTGTCTTCATTTTATTACCGTTTCAATTTATATTTACACAATGTAATAAAAAATACAAGAAAAAAATCCTTGTAAAAATATGAAAAGTAAAATAATAAGGTGGGAATAATTAGATTGGTGTCGTCTCAGATGAGTCCCTCGGGCTTCAGCGGGTCAGTGATTGTGAGAGGAGCTCAGCACCAACACATTATTCCCAACAGAGCTGGCATTTACAAACTGGAAATCTGGGGTCTGTTTAGGATGAAATGCTTAATGAGAAGGTTGGCATGACCCTGGGTTTTTTTTGTTTTTTCCTTTGTGAGTTACAGATTTTTGCATTTGATTTGTCCTTAATATTAAACAATGATTCTTTTGGCACTACTGATAAAATAAACAATGTGAATAACAAATGTGGTCTTATGCTGTAATTGAGTGGACTTTTTTCTCCTATTTTAAATCCAGGGTTATATATCCACCAGCACATCTAAGAAGGCAAAATATATGTACCCATCGCTAATTGCCAGCTTTGGTTTCACTTAATTTGCATGCTAACAGAGTTTTGAGTTATTGATGTAAAGCCTTCATTAGATTAACAGTGAGACTTAAAAACATGGCATCTAAAACTAAGCTGAACATCTGCACAACTCAGATCTAGGCTGCACAGTGTATGTGACGGGGCAGCTTCATTAATGAATGCCTGGACAGTCCAGCACACGAGGACCGGCTGACTGACCCTCTTATAAAAACAGCGGACATTCACATTCCTTGAAATTTGGCCCTCTACTTGTCTTGCATTAAGCTACGAGAGTAGAGGTGTGTAAGCTGCCCCTATTTGCTGACACAGGACTGGCCCATTGTATAAAATGAGGTAAAAATTGGCCCAGGTCTGCTCCTTCCCCTAATGACAGTTTCTACATTTACTACAATAGAATGTGTAAAACGTCACACTGATGAGGTGGAGAGAAGTGATGTGATAGCAGTACCTTATAAAGAGTGACAGAATGCAGTAGCAGTCGATGTTTGTTGTGGAGCAGCTGGAGGCACTACAGTGGAGGTTAACAGGTTTTAATGTGCAGTGAAGAGAACAAATAATGTAACTATTTAGAGACAGATTAAGCACTTTTTCTGATGTGAAAATGTCTTTGCAAATATATATATATAGAGAGAGAGATGATTATATCATAAATTGAATACATATCTAGTTGCTATGCGCAGTCAGAAATGATGCCGGTATCATTGGGAACATTAAAAACACAAATACTGGTTTTCCGCTGCTCATCCATGATTTGACAGGGACATTAAAAATACTCATTTTTTGAGTCATTTTTTTTTTCTCTCTGAATTGATTAACTAAAATGTCTCTCCAGTGCTTCCATTAGTGGAATGAATGAAATGTGACGTATTATATGTCTTCCCAAGCAAATCCTTTTGTTATAAAAATATACTTTTTCTTTTAAAATAATATACAGATTTTCTTAAGTTCTCCCTATCGAGCTGAACAGCAAGGCTGTTTTTACTTCTTTCTTCTAAATAGAAAGTCTCAATATATTAAATAGAGAAACAGAGAGCAGCAGAGACACTAGAGCATCATAATGATATCTAGTTTTTCCTCGTGAATGTCGGCCGTTCATTCAGGAAGAAGAAGAGCTTTCAGGCCTCGGTAGCATTTGCATAATAGTGTGTTTTTCTTAGATCTCATCGACCAACCAAAAAAAAAAAAAAAAAGTCAAAAGAGGAAAATATCACAACGGCACGAATTCTGTAATGACTTAGAAAACAAGTATTATTTCAAACAGTAGGTCAAGAGAAAAACACATCAGCCTTTACTCTGTCTCACGTGTCTCTGCTCAGTCATTTTATAAGGGGAAAAAGAACAAATCAGACATGGTAAAAAAAAAAAATTAAAATTAAAACAAAAGATGCTACAAAGAAACTGCAAACGATATGTACAAGACCCTGTATTCCTTGAGACTATATGAACGAGCTGTTTGTGAGAGAATGAAACTGAATGGGCTCTCTTAATCTGCCTGTCTCGAGATTTCACATTGTTTCGAATCCCTGTGAATCATGGTGCAAAGTCAACAGCAGCGGTTTTTAAGGGTCTTAAAAAGTGCCATTAACATTCGACCAATAGAAGCGGTCCCTTCCCGGCGATGTCACCAGATCACACTGGAAATGCTGGTTTCCCGGGGCAACAGTGGCAGCATAGCATTGTTCACGTGCTGCTCCTCTATGGCCTGCTGCTGCTCGCGGGGCAGCTTCCCCTGCGCCCGCTGGCCGTTCAGGAGAGTCATGGGGATGTTGCAGTAAGTGTGCTGGTTGCCAAGTGATGACAGAGGCGGGAGGGTCCCAGAGGAGGGAATGTCATACTCGTAGCTCCTGTAGTAGTGCTTCTGTCGCAGCTGCGTGTGGTACGTGTTGTGGAAAGTGGAACGCAGCTCAGGGTGAGCGGTGGCCATGGCGGTGGAAGTCGCTGCGGCCATGGAGATTGCAGAAACTGTCTGCAACTCACCAAACGGGCCCTGCTCGCTGACATCCAGCACCTGCTCATGCAACAGCTTGGGCTCAGGCCGCTTAAAGGGCATTTCATACTGCAGCTGCTTCCAGAACTTGGAGTTGAGCTTGCTGCTCTTGGGTCCCGGCCACTTGATGACCGTTAGCAGTTTTATGGTATGTTTGAGAGCCTCAACTTCCTGGTAGTTCATGATTCCCCGCAACTCAGTGCATTCGATGAGGATGACTTTGATCTCTCCGGTGACCAGCATGTTCCGCAGCCGCGTCTCCAGCTCAAAGATGCTCCAGCCGCGCCTCACCACGTAGTTAGGCGTCATAACGATGATGAGGCGTTTACTCTGGTCAACGCAGCGAGCCACGTCCTCAATGTAGGCTGAGAGAGAGAGAGAGAGAGGCAGAACGTCAGTAGCTTCCGTGTGTTCGAAATTTCAAACATCATTGTTTTCATGCAAATAAAACAGAAGGAAACACAAATCTAATGTGTCCTAAAAACTGCCATAGCATAGCACTGCGTGTAGAGTAAAACTCTCTGCCAAAGAACTTCACTAATACAGTATGTGACAAAACAGCAGAATGACTCAATGAAGGAACACGCTGAAAACACAGGACGGGGGAACAGGACAGACGAAGCGACATCAAACACAAATCCTGCTCTGACCTCATGGAGCCGAAGTCTCTGAATGAGGCAGTTTTATATATTGACCTAAAATAGCATTGATGAGAAAACGAAACTCATTCAGTGCTGCATTACTCTAGCCTAACCCTGACAAAAAAGAGTGAAAGAGAGCGATCTGTGTGTGTGTGTGTGTGTGTGTGTGTGTGTGTTAGATGACTAGATGCATCCAGTCTAAAAGGTCTTATTATGGAAATTGTGAACAGTGACAGACAGACTCTCTCTCTAGTCCTATTTTACAATAAATAGTAAAAAAATGATAATGCTGTTCAACACTCATGCACCATTCTTTCTCTAAATCACTAATGCACTTGCTCTCTAACAGAATAACTAGATACTCTAATTTTACACATTCAGAACATTATGGTGATCGGTTCAACCTAAATCAGCGCCATGTCCCAATTTCCCCCAAAGGTGAAGTTTGTAAAAGTGTGTGAGTCAGATTTGTTGACACAAGTGGAAAAGGCTAAGGAAGAATACCTCTAAGGAGTCTTGTGTCATCCTGGAAATGATCATTGCTGAAACCTAGACATAAATATTTCAACATTGAAAGTCTGATCAGCTGATTCAGCATAAACTTAAAAAAAAAAAAAAAAAAAAAACAGTGAGGACTTCCACAAGAGAAACTGGCATTAACTGTATCTTTTTGCCATAGGATTTTCAGTTAGAATCACCAGTTTATCCAGCTTAATATGGGACTGAGGGACTGCAGGGCTAACAAAGCTAACAGAGTAAAATAATGTACACTGTCCCATTCTCATTAAAGATCCATTACGAGTTTATCTCCTAAACACAAATCAATCCTTTTGTTTAGCTCTGATTACGAGCACCTCGTCCCATATTAACATCTAACAGTCCCCAGACAACAGACAAAAGTGTAGACAAAACAAACATGGAATTTTTCAAGTAAAAAGGGCAAGACAGATACAGTATATGTGTTAAATCACATGAGCAAACAAAAACACAAACTTAAGAAATACAAATAATGTACAAGAAGCCTCATTGAAAGCACAGATCTAAAATATTATTCACAGACCAAACAAATAAAAGCTTATCAAACAAAAGTAACTTGAAATGAAAATAAACATGAAACTTTCTCCATACAACATTCAACAGGATGAAGATGCAACTCTACACAAACAAAGACACGCATATGGCTTGTTTCCACCGAGAGGTACAGTTCGGTTCAGTTCAGTTCAGTATCGGGATGGTAATCCCTGATCCGGCTTGCGTTTCCACTGCGAACAGTACTCTTATTTGATAGGTGTGGTGTATGCTGGAAAGTAGCGATCGATGTCATTCTCGCGTGAAGAAGAAAGTTAAAGTAAACAACAATGGAGGACATACAGCAGCTTTATTTGATCAAAAGCTGAAGGCTGCCAAAGGAAAAACAGCCAAAAAATACACATTGTGTTGCAACGGTTTGAAGATTGTCTGACAACCAATCAATGCTCTGCAGTGACTGTAGCTCCACCCTTTTGGTACCGGTTCTATTGGTACTATTGCGTTGGTACCCCATCGGAGGGTCCCGAAAAAAGTGGTACGGTACGGAATTAGGGTACCATTCACAACTTTCACAACAGCAAAAAATGCATACCGTACTGTACTGTACTGAACCGTACCGCTCGGTGCAAACGAGCCAATAGTCATACATGCTTACACACACCTTACAACTAATGAAACTTACTTCCAGTTGGGATCAAGTCCCTGTCAGGAATGAAGAGTTTATACCCATAATGCTTTTCCAGAACATCTGGCAGAATCTCCAATGCAAAACGTTCTTCCTCTCTGGTTTCCTGACTCCACTGATCTGGATCCACTTTAGTGTAGGACACGTACGCATCATAGTCTTTATTTTCTTACAACACACAAACAGAATGGAGACTCACAATTAAACAGTTCTTCACCACACTACGCATTCATAACTTGTGTTAGCAGTATTTTTGATCCTGAGCAGTAGCTACAGTATTGCCTTCACGCCGGAACACATCTCGGCTGCGTTCATGAAGGATTGAGATCTCAAAAGGCTTGAATTTGGTACCCACAAACATGAAATATACTCACAAACCCCTGCCACTTAATTATGAAAGAGAGTTTCATTATAAAAAGCACTTTCGGTAACAGACTTTAAAATGACAGGTGTTTTCTTCACTTTATTGACCTGTGTGGATGAAATTCACTACGAGTTTAAGTAAATCTGCCCGAGGAAGTCTCAAGCGTGCCGCACTGTCCACTGCAAATGGACAAGCCCTGATTCCTTTAAACTTTGAGAAAATGGAAAATCAGTTTTTGCCTTCCTGGAGAGGCACAATTAGAGAAAGTTTAATAGTAAATTAAAGTCAAAGGTGTTTTACTGTCCCTCTGCCATCCTATTTCTTATATTCCTTCCCCATCTACCACAGAGGACCAAAAGCAGAAGTTACATAAATGGTTTAAAGAAACTACTGATAGTTTAGGGGTTTTGGTCTTTCAATATTTATTCGCATATGCAATCAGCCTATATCTGAGGGACAAAATGATGACAAAACCAATCAGCTAAAAATCCCTTTCTTGGGAAATGTTATTGTTTATAAAAATATGTTTCTCAATAATCTGACCAAATGTTTGGCCAATAAAGCATTTCAATGCCTCATGCCTCTTCATTGATTAATTTACTGTGAAGGAAAAACTGCAAAAATTATCCACCATAATGACTCAAGAAAAGAATATGAATGAATCTGTCTTTATCTATTCAGATTGTTAGAACTTTCTTACCTCCGTCCACATCCTCACTGCCAAAGTGATTTCTGTAGAAGAGCATGAGTTCAATTCTGTAACACTTATACAGGGACACCAAAAATATCAACATCAGCAGAATGGCTCCCAAACCTCCAGCTAACTCTACCGTATACATGAGCTCTGCTGAGAGAGAGAGACAGAAACAGAGAGAGACAGTTATAATATGCACAACATACATCAGCACACACTCACTCTATCAATGAACAAAGTGATGAGGTCAGATTCACACGTCTGTCCCTCAGCTCAGAGTGAATGAACCTTTCACGTGTTCCTCTATGTGTGTGTGTATGTGGTTAAGGTAACAATATCCATGACAATATCCAAAACCCTTGTCCTTGGGGGAACCAACATGTGTGTGTGTGTGTTGCTCTGCTGAACACACTGACTGCAGCAACTACATCACTGTTGTGCAGGTCATTCCTGAAACACAGATGTCACACAGACCAAGAAGAATGAGAGCACATCAAGCAGTCAGGGGCTAATCACACCTGCCCAAATGAGGCCAACAGCAGCGATGTGTTTGTGATGTTGTTCTTCTGTCCTCGAGCTGAGTATCTGAGAAAGTCGCTACTGCAATGTTAAATGCAAGAGGATCATTCACCTCGACTCGGCTGCAGTGGTGGCTGAAGATGAATGCTCTTTAAATGGGCAGAGTTCATGCTGCAACAGACCTGACAGACCCAGCAGACGCCGGTCTTGGGCTCTAATGTCATGTCAGGTCTGGATCAGCAGCTTTGTTTGTCGGTGGTGATATTTGGATTGTTTTAGAGAGCGGAGACGACGGCTGCTATCGCGTGTTTGTGTTCAATGTTCTGGAATGAAAGACGGAGGTGAGGAAATGGCCTCATTGATGCACCAGCTGTGGCTGCTGAGATGTGGCTGTTTTCGAACTCCTTGAACTCTCAATGTATCTGTTTGATGGACATTGTACCAGACAAATGTACCAGGATCAAATGTATCTCATGTGGAATTCTTGAATTCAGTCAGTTGTGGATCATCTTCTGTTTGAAGAGACTAAACACAGGGTGAGAAAGGCATCAAAATACACATACACAGATAGACACACAAGGAAAGGAGGGAAGCTAATGTGAGGAGAGAACGAAAAGTGACGAGTGAGGGAAACGGGCAACAGATGCTGTTAAATTGGCCTCAACATCTTCAACCAGAAACAGAACAGCGCCTGCAGGCCTCATTAATAACTTACTATAAGCACTGATAGTGATTGTGATTATCAAAAGATCAAGAAAGCAGGAGACACACGAAAGTGAGAGAGAGAGAGAGAGAGAGACTAGTGTGAAGTATTTGCCATTTGTAGTAGCTGCGTTTACATTGAGCCTAATAATCTGACTGTAATCGAACTAGTAGCACAGTCAAAATAAAAAAGTCACATATAACCACATCGATTGGAATTAATTTGCCAAATTTGCCAAAATTTCATTCGGAATATAAGGGGTGGTTTAAACCTTTTCTAATACATTGGAGAGGACGTAAACACTTGATCAGATTGAAAACCAACACTGGAAAGTACTGCGCATGTGCAATGAAGTAATGGCGCAATGACGTATGACGCATGGAACGAGATGAATGGGGCGTTTTTGCTGCTTGATAAATATAAGCAGCACGACACAAAGCTTCATGTGCTCATCGTTTCCTAAATTAGGACCCAAAATAGATAGATATTAAATCTACTCTTTAAAACAAAGAAAAGAAGCAATGTAGAAGAATGGTCAGTATGTGCAAACAGTAGGAAACTCTCATGTCAAAAAATCAGTTCTGATTTGAAGCTTGTGACATATAAACGCACACATCAACCTGATCACTTTATTTAGTGGTCATGTAAACACTAGGTTTGGATTCAGTTTGGAAACAAAAGGTGTCCATGTAATTGTAGCTACTACTGTTAGCTAACACTTAAACTTTAACATTTCCTTCCTTTTTTAATGCTTTACTGCGTTACATTACTGCAGATGGAAGGAAGTCAAAGTGTTGTGCAGACACGTCTGCTCACCAGATGACCATGTCTGTAAGCATGTCAGATGGGTTTGTGGATCATTGATTCTGTTGTGTTGTGGTGAACAGCACTTTCCAGAGCCCAGTTTTATGACAGGGCCCCTTTCTGACTGAAAGGTTTGCTACATTTCGAGTGTATCTTGGTGGACTAGCACAGTGGGAAGGACAGGACTTCTCTTTGGTCCACAGGCAGTTTCTGCCCTCCACCCATTTTGAGACTAAATTCCCAAGGTTTAAGCCATAAAACATTCTTTAGGACCTTTTGGATGTGGCAGTGGTGGCTGAAAGAAAGAGAAGCCACAAGAGTCCATTCATAACTATGTTTGAAAACCTTAAATCTGATGTAAACTACAACACATCCATTTCATATTTATTCAGAGAAATAAGTACTCTCAGTGGCAGCTATATGTAGAGCAACATCTAGCACAAATTTGGATGTTAATGTACCAATCAATGCATGACAATCTTTTTCCATCTTGTTTGGATTCTGTGTTCAGAACATTTTTGGAAAGTGAGAAATGCATTGGTAAAACTTTAAAGACACTGTTCTAACTGTGAGCTTTAGATAATTCAAATGAGTTCCACAGGGGAAGGAAGGGCAGGCCACACTGTGTGTTTTCCCCTCTGATGCAGCACTAGAATGAAGTGCCAAATTGCAATCTCCTCCTCATTGGAAAGGGATAAATGTTCCCTTTCAACAGACACTCCAACAATCTTTTGATAGCACCAAGGTAAAAATCAGAGGAGGAAAGAGTCATCTGTTACTTTCACACTCACCTTAGGTGATGTAAGACCAAAACGCAAAACATAATTTGGTCATCTGATTATAACTCATCATTAAAACCCTAACCCTTGGAAGTGTGTGTGTGCGGAACGCCAAAACACAGAACAGGACATGTATTCAGGTGTTTATATTTCCCTCATTTCTAGAGTGGCTAAAAGTAGCTACTCTGAAAAGCTGAAAAAACAGTTTTCAGCCATCGACCCGTCATTCTGGACAACAAATGTGCATCCCCCAAATGTGCGGAGGATCAACAAATGGCTGAGGATCTAAATCTAAACATTTCACACAGACACCAACACCTCCTGCCATCCAACCTGCGCTTCAGGTCTGTGTGGAAGACGTGAGCCGAGTCTTCAAAAAACACAACACTAGTAAAACACCAGGTGAGGAAGTTCAACCTGCCACAGGAGCTGCTGAAACAGTTCTACTCGGTCATCATCGAGTCTGTCCTGTGTTCATCTATAACTGTCCGGTTTGGTTCAGCTACCAAATCAGACATCAGGAGACTACAGCGGATAGTCAGGACGGCTGAGAAGATTATTGGCTCCCCCCTGCCCAAAGATCTTTACACTTCCAGAGTGAGAAAAAGGGCTACGAAAATCACTTTGGACCCCACCGTTTGCCCTCTGGCTGGCGTTACAGAGCACCGACCACCAGAACAGCCAGGCGCAAGAACAGTTTTTCCCCGCAGGCTATATTCGGCCAGAACAATTAAATCTCCCGTGACATACACTGTCTACAATAACTGTACATTTGTACATAACATCTAGAAATTGTACATTTGTAAATTACATAAACTGTACACTTGTAAAAAACATATCTGTACATTAATTAAAACAATTGTATATTTTTTTCACTAGTTTTTTACCACTATATTATTTTGCATTATTTAAATTTTTGTTTTCTTATATTATTGTTATATTTCATCTCTACTGTGTAATTCCTATGTTATGTCTGCACAACGTCTGTAATGGAAGCTCCTGTGGCCAAGACACAATCCTTGCATGTATAAACATAATAAAACTCTTTCTGATTCTGATTCTGATTTGAGCCATTGAATTTAAAAGAAAAACAAATGTCAAGTGTTGTAGTGAACTGGGATCTGTCCATGTTGATGTATATTTACGTATAGAGCACTGAAGGCATGAAATAAACATCAGAGTGAAGAGTGAATCTCAACTGCAGCATAATCTGGCCAGCTTCATTCTCAGAGTCAATCTCTTTCATGTACAGAATGAAGAGGATCAGTCTGCCATCAAAGCAATTTTTCAGATTCAGATTTTAAAAGAGAAATGATTATGTAAAAATATTCTCAACTAAAGGCAACTAGGTCTCTAAGGAAAAAAAAAACAAACCTTAATGGTGCAGAAATATCCAGCTAGGCAGGGTGAAAAATGTTAAGCAGCATCATGACAATTTCTCAATGAGCAAACACAGACATGGAAAAACCTGTCTGAAAAAAAAAGAAGTTTACAACTTTATTGTTTTTTTTAACAGATAATTCAAACAGTATGTTTATAGACAAAATCTGTGTTTTTCCAGATAATAAATAAATAACTGGCCAAAATCAGGAAGATATTGGTTGCCTGAGACCACAGCCTGTCACATTGACCAATCATAACTGGATTTTACTCTAAAATCACTTTCACACTAAAGTGTTTTTCATCAAAACTGAGAGCTCCCGGTAAATAATCAGCAAGCCTCATGGATATGGATGTTAAACAGCGTTACACTTGCAAATTAAAAATTGCCTATACACAACACAACGCATATTTAAACCTTTGTGATGCAGGTTCACCAATGTGAATGAACTGATTAGAAGACTATGCTGACGGTAGCAGCAGTGTGTACTGTACATTCATAGAAAACATAGGTTTCAAACGTCCTCTTAAGTGTCTCTTACCCCTCTTGCTGAGCTGGATGTTGGCTTGTCGTCTTCCGTGGCCATTTTCCACATAACATGAATAGTTTCCCATGTCGCTCTCCTCCAAAGCATCTATTGTCAGTGAGATGGACACTTCCTGCTCTCCCAGATGCTCCCGAATAGTTCTAGAATGGTGGAGAGAAGAAGAGGAGAACTGTTCAACAACCATCTAAGATTCAAACCAAATTCACTCTCACATGCTGAACGCAGCCTCTTCCGTGTCGGATAGTTCCTCCTGATACTAACATCTATTCTGTTAGTCAGACATCCTAACCCAATACCCACTGTCCAAAAAACAGTACTCTTATTTTACAGAAGTTAAAAAACCCTTTTTCACGACATGTGAGACGAGTTCAATTCAGTTATAAAGAAGCACTCTAGAAAACAGTGATTTCATCGTCCAGATCAGTTCAGTTCTTATTCAAATAGTCTCAGTACAGTCAAATCAGGAATACTGCTGAATATTTTATGTTTGAGAAAGCAAACCTTTCATTTAAAACTATTTTAAAGGTGCCCTCGAATGAAAAATAGAATTTATCTTGGCATAGTTGAATAACAAGAGTTCAGTACATGGAAATGACATACAGTGAGTCTCAAACTCCATTGTTTCCTCCTTCTTATATAAATCTCATTTGTTTAAAAGACCTCTGAAGAACAGGCGAATCTCAACATAACACTGACTGTGACGTAACAGTCGGGATCATTAATATGTACGCCCCCAATATTTGCATATGCCAGCTCATGTTCAAGGCATTAGACAAGGGCAGCCAGTATTAACGTCTGGATCTGTGCACAGCTGAATCATCAGACTAGGTAAGCAAGCAAGAACAACAGCGAAAAATGGCAGATGGAGCAATAATTACTGACATGATCCATGATATCATGATATTTTTAGTGATATTTGTAAATTGTCTTTCTAAATGTTTCGTTAGCATGTTGCTAATGTACTATTAAATGTGGTTAAAGTTACCATCGTTTATTACTGTATTCACGGAGACAAGAGCCGTCGCTATTTTCATTATTAAACACTTGCAGTCTGTATAATTCATAAACACAACTTCATTTTTTATAAATCTCTCCATCAGTGTAGCATTAGCCGTTAGCCACGGAGCACAGCCTCAAACTCATTCAGAATCAAATGTAAACAATATAACAGTATACAATACTCACATAATCCGACGCATGCATGACGAACACTTTGTAAAGATCCATTTGAGGGTTATATTAGCTGTGTAAACTGTGTTTATGCACTGTTCAAGGCAAGCGTGAGCTCCGGGGGAGGGGGAGCACGAGAATTAAAGGGCCAGCAGCCCTGAATCGGCTCATTTATAATGATGCCCCAAAATAGGCAGTTAAAAAAATGAATTTAAAAAAATCTATGGGGTATTTTGAGCTGAAACTTCACAGACACATTCAGGGGACACCTTAGACTTATATTACATCTTGTTAAAAAAAGTTCTAGGGCACCTTTAAATGAAACTAATTGTGTTTTTGTATAGTAACTCTACAGACGCACGGATATGACAAATGTAAAACACTACTATCACGTGTCTTTTGCTTGTTCAGAGTGCAGTGGAGTGTACAGGAGTTACTCATATGTACATGTGCACAAATACACTATGTATGCGCAATTAAGGAACTTTATAGTTATTACACTGAAATGAATTGAGCTGTACAATGACTATTGGCTTTACCACAGAATTTGTTGTTTTAATTGTGAAGCTGCTTTCAAACAATCTGTATTGTGAAAAGCGCTCTGCAGATAAATGTGAATTGAATTGAAATCATTGATAACTACATCTACTCTTCAGACATAGTGACACACCGAATAAAGTGAAAATCAGACATTTACATTATGACTAAAAAAGCCAATCCTACATAAAACACACACAAGACTGTCAAGCACTGTGGGGAAGAAAAATAACAGGGTTTGGAAGAGAAAAAAAGTGTTTTTTCTTTGCAGCTGCCATGGAAACTACTGTATGTCTGTGGAGAGAGAGAGGATGATGAGGAATTCATGTCATTAAAGAAACATTGTTTCTGCCCTCTTTGTGTTTGTGTTTGTTCCACACCATTACAGTGATGTCAGAGCAGGGTTCGTGTCAGTAATCACAGGCTCAAATTGGACTAAGTGTTTGTAGTGGATCGAGCTGCAAGACCCAAACCTAGTGGATCTCAGGGCTGTTCCTTTAGTGCCCGATCACTGTACATTCTGGATGTCTCCAATACAGGGTTACAGATTCAACTGTACTGTCAGCTCTTCTCTATTAGCAGGCCGAATACATTCAGCCACTGGCACGGTAACAGGCAGAAAATGACAAACTGGCCTTAGGATCAGTTCTAAATGACTGATAACTGACATGCAGACAAACACTCAACCACGGCATGAGCCATATACCATATTTATATAATGAAGAGCTGTTGATTCATTCTGATGGGAGAGATGCATATGATGCTTGTGGTGTGTTTGTACACTGAAACATGTTTAAGTGTTTTCTCTCTTCCATAAGGCTTCAGGTATGTGTGTACCTTATCATGAGTCTCCTTTTTGCTACACTATATCTCAATTCATGAACTGACTTCAAGTAACAGGCACTCCAGACTTTTCATCAACTGCTCACTATTGTTTAGAATATCTTATAACTCCTAGTTTGAGATCTAGTTCAGGTGAGCCCAGATTCAGTCATCCGCTTTGACCCTGATACTCATCATGCTGTGATTAAGATTGCATATGCCTGAACTGAATTATTAATGGAGTCAATGAAATTTAGATGGAGATTACAAGAGAAAGAAGCTTGTCTGCTCATCTCGATCCAGACTGCTGAGGATTAATGGGATGCTTTTACTCACAAGGTCTTAACACTCATCTGATGGCCGCTGAACGACTCCAGCAGGGTTGAATCAAGGTGGATGTGAAGGATTCACAATGTCAGACGCATGGACACGTGCGCAAGCACACGATCGTTTTGTTTATTTCAGATTCAGATAAGGACAGCAGTTTTGAATCTTCTCGATCAATGAAAAGACAGGGTGCCATTAGGATAAATTACTCACTTAATTTCACTTTCTCTGATCCGGCTTTCGTCCAGATCCTCAATGAACTTCTCTCCCTTCATCCAGTAGATGAGAGGACTCACATCCCCGCTGTAACCGAAGAACGCTCGGCAGGTCAGGTTCACAGGGCTGCCTGAAAAACACACATCACAAGAGAAGTCCATATTTATGTAATATCTGTCAAAACAACATCTTTTACAATCTGAGCCTGTTAACGTCTGTTTATATTTGGTCTCTTTCGAGGAACAGAAGCTGCCACAAAGAGTGTGAGAGACTGTAATCTGACATCACAACGACCCTAAAAAGTGCCTCAACGTGTTTCCAAATGTATACTAGACACGCAAACACTGCAGGCCTGTGACATTTTGCAATGTCCTTCTGTAGATGCTATACGCTTTGACGGAAATACAGAGGTGCTGTAAACTCTAGACTCTAGAAGAATGAAAAACTAATGAGAATCTCCTGTACTGCACATTTGTAAAAAATGAAAAGTCTACGAGAGAATTAATGAGCACAGTCCAGAGACTCACATTAGGCTGAAACCTTGACAGGATTACAAATACTGGTGTTTCATTTCTGAGCCACTGGAGGTCGCTGTGGTTCTACCTCTCGCACATGACAGCTCAGAACGGCACAAATCTACCTTCAGCAGACATGTATCAGGGAAAATGTACCGTCCAAACCATCATTCATAATTCAGCTCTGCTTCCAATCTTCAAAACAAAATTTACTGAAATTAAAGCTAGCTTTATGTCTTTATTTCTTTCAGATTTTAGTTGATAATGTATTATGAAACAGACTTAATTCTGTGTCCTCAGGTTATTTTATCTTGTGTTTATGTTTGTCAGTTGGGGCCAAATTTAAATTTCAACCCATGATATAATTTTGTAAACAACTTATGATTAAAAAGTGGATGCTTCAAGAAATATCTGCATAAAATGTTATTTCTGAGAAACTCCTTGAGTAAAGTGCAGGTATGTTGAAATACACTGAAACTGGCAACTCTGTTAGAGTCTGAAAGCACAATTAAAGGCCAATGTTTTCAAATGTACTCTTTTAGCCTGACATGGTTCTCCTGTCCTGAGCACAGTTAGCTAATGGTATGGAGAACGCACTAACCTCGTCGCACTCAGAATCGTGCAGTAATTCATAAATATAACAAATGAAACCATGACCGTTACAGTGTACTGTATGTGGGTGTGTTTGTGTATAAATTGGGAAACCGGAGCAAGCACATCTTAGTTAATCGGGTCTCCGTGGTGTGTTAATTGTGTTTTGTCTGTGCTGGCTTCTATTCATTCACATCCAGCGGAGAGGATCATCCGGACGTCTGAAAGCTGCTCTGCTCATTAAAACGCTGTTGGGAGCATTTGTGCCATCATAATGCCATAACTGACCTCCTGTGTCAAAACCAATTTAGAGAGAGAGACAGAGAGAGAGAGAGAGATGAATGAATGAAACTGTGCAGGTGTGGTTGTGTCAGTTGGTACATGTTTTCCTGTGACGTTTCTACAACAATTTAATTCCACTAACAACCATCCCCGGTTTAGTGGCCGTTCACTTTATTGCTCTACTTTATGTCTGTCCTAGGCAGGAGTTTAAGAATTCAGATTGTACTTCCTAAAAAATAGCTTGTCTTAAAACCGTGGGCACTTAGGCCTCCCTCAATCCATTTAATTAAAACAATACTATAAATTACAAGCAATTCTATCAGGGAGAAGGTAAACCGAGAGGAAGCTAAATTATGACCTTGTGGTGCAGGAGCATTTTCAGCCGTGCTGCATAAATCCCTGACAGGAAGTGCTGACATGTCAATCACCGGGCTTTTTCTTCCCAGAGTGCTGTGCACAGATGGAGTATCGTGAACAAGTAGAGGTTTCACGGCCGAGAGGATTTGGAGATCAGGTAATGACTTGCGCCCTACTAAATACATCCTGCAGAGGCCGTTTGTTTGACTCCGTCACATCGGTCTGTCTACCTGCTGGAACTCGGGAAGCCTTTCATCACACATTTCTCTCCACTTTTTCTTCTACTCTCTCCGTTTCTTTTCACTCTTTGCATGTCCCACTCACACGTTGTTCTCTCTGTCTCTCTCAGCGATCGCTTCAAAGATCTGTCTCTGGAGCGGCAGATTCAAGCATGATTGGTTGAGCAATCTTCTCTTCAGACTGGACACATGACGGCTGCCTGACCACAACATACAAACACAAGCAACACTATCATGTTTGCGCTAAATGGAGTCACATTAAAGGGTTAATTCACCCCAAAATTAAACTAATTAATCACTCTCATGTCGTCCTACACATATAAGAACTTTGTTCATCTACAGAACACAAATTAGAATATTTTTGAACATTTAAGATATTTTTGATGAAATCCAAGAGTTTTTTTTTTTTTTTTCCTCAATAGAAAGCAACGAAATGACCACATTCAAGATCCAAGGTACTAAAGACATCATTAAAACAGTCACGCGACTGCAGTGGTTCAACCTTAATGTTATGAAGTGACGAGAATACTTTTTGTGTGCAAAAACAAAACAAAAATAATGACTTTATTCAACAAATTCGTCTCTACGCTGTCAGTCTCCTACGCTATTTTTGTTGCAGCGCTTCCATGTTTATGTCAGAACGCCGGCTCAGTATTGGTCAATGCAGATCACGTGATCAGTATGACGCATGTGTGTGATCCTGACGCTGACGCTGAGAACTTTCAGAAAAACAGAGCAGCTGTAGGGAAGTCATGATGTTCATTTCTGTGTGTGTGTGTGTGTGTGTGAGAGAGACAAAGAGATATACAGCAGTGTGAAAATGTTCAAAAGCACATCAGATGCTTTTTCTTTTGTTTTAATGTGCTGGTATGAAATATCAGTCTTAGAGTTCCCACCATTCCTTTTGCATATCTATATACAGTTTAGTCGAACTGTCCAGGACTGAGCAGAAAACACTGCAGTACTGAAACACCTGAACAGATCTGAATGCTGGAGAACACTGAACCTTCACACAAAGGTTTCCTAGGCAACCCTGCTCAGGTTGAGTCAAGTGGAAGAACAATAGAAGCAGCTCGGCTTCTTACACATAAAAGGATTAATTATTACCCGCCGTCCCCCAAGACCAGAAACAGAAAAGGCTGAGTGGAGCGCCGAGCACAAGGAGGGCCCGGAATAAATGCTCCCACCACAACGACTTAACGGGATTCCAAACATGACTGCTTCCACCCTGACAAAAGAAAACAGCCTCCCAAACTTTCGCATAAATGATGCTAATCAACAATTAGACTGTTTCTGCTGCAATCACAGACGCATGTGCGTTCCCTGTGTGAGCGCTGAGGGTCTCAATGCCGTCACCTTCGGATGGTAATTGCTCTATTCTCTGGTCCAGTGTGCAAGAAGTGCACACAGATGGATATTAATATCTGTCACACTCTAGCGTTGAACGTCACACCACTGTCCTCAGCGCAGCATGGAGGCCTGATTTCTTCTGCACAGATAGAGCTGAATGAAAACAACACTCAAATCATTCTTAAACATCGGGTTAGTTCAGTACTGTATGACGCAGTCTAAAAAGGATTTCAATTAAAAGAGGGCTAATTCGTCATTGTGTTACATGTTTGTGTAATGTCCTACAAGGCGATAGATCACTTTTGATGGTTCATTTGTAAGTCTTGACTAGTCGACCTCTCTCCTGCAGAACTCCAGACATTATCCCACAGTGCCACATGTATTTGAGGTCAGGAAGCAGCAGAACACCTGCGTCCCTGGATAAGGATGCTTGTTGCTGCAAAATGAGTCACGGCAGTAATTTGGTTGAGCGGAGCTCCGGCAGCTGTGCGCGGCAAAGATCAGACAAAACAAACGAATCCGCTCGTCTGCACCTCAGGAGAGCCTCTGTAGTAATGGATCTCTAGAAGCGCTCCTGCAAACACACTTGACAAAATCTCACCGCAGAGCGACTTGAACACCAAAGTGAAGATTTGACTCTGTATGACCATCTTAAAATGAAGGCAGTTTTTACTGCTGTACAGAACATCTGATACCATACTGAACCGTAATGTGTGCTGCTTTAAAAATGTAGAATTGTTAGCAAACAACCCAAAAATACAGGCTTAAAGAGTTTAAAGTCTGTTCATACATTTATCTCCTTATTAGTTAATACTGGACCTGTGGAGATTTTGTATGTCTCTCTTTTTTAACACACCTGATTCAGCTCAAATTGAGACACATGTTTTCACAAGTATGCAAATCAATTGCTCTTCCAATTCAGATTTTACCCAGAACTCCCAGACTGATGACCGTTTCATGTCAGGGAGGTTTGAATGGGGCATAAATGAACAATCACCTAAACCTGGCTAGGGTTAATGTTAGTGACATCACAGAATCAGATCTCTCCAAAAGCCACTAATAATAATCACAGAGGTCTGCTCAGTTCCCATAGCAGTCAAATCCAGTTCCCTACAAGTTATCAGTCGTCCTCTGTGGCTTTTTGGAAACTGAACATTTTAAGCCGACAGGGAAAGGCTTCTATTTAAATGGGGTGGTTGATTATGATTTGACTTTTTTAACTTCAGTTAGTAAGTTTTGTAATGTTGCTGTTTGATCATAAACAACATCTGCAAAGTTACGACACTCAAAGTTCAATGCAAAGGGAGATATTTTCTTTTACAGAAATCGCTTTTTAAATGGCTGGTAGGGACTACAACAAGCTTCTTCTCAGGATAGTGACATCACAAACCCTAAAATTTACATAAACCCCGCCCCCGAGAACACTCAACAAAGGGGGCGGAGCCATGTTGGGCTGCTTTAGAGAAGAGGAAGAGTTGTTGTAGTCGAGTGTTTTTGTCATGCCGTCATTTTACGCCGGACTGCTTCACAAACGAGGGTCAATTCAACACAAAAGATGAACATGACGGCACATGCTAGTGGATGAGTTGAATCAACTCCACAGCAACTACATCAATTTATCCACTAACCATTCAGAAACGTCTAAAAGTTGTAACTTCTTCCTGAGTCTCTCCATCAGTGTCGACTCCGGTTTGAACAATGTAAGGCTGAACACTTTCGTCATTTTGGCTGCGTGAGATTCTCCAGCTTTGTTGTTGTTGAGCTGTTAAAGCTCCGCCCTCTTCTGGAAAGGGGGCGGGAGCAGCATCTCATTTGCATTTAAAGGGACACACAAAAATGGCCTGTTTTTGCTCACACCCAAATAGGGGCAAATTTGACAAGCTATTATAAATGATCTGTGGGGGATTTTGAGCTGAAACTTCACAGACACATTATAGGTCCCCTTTAAGACTAAATCACCTTGGCACAACAGAAACTCAGAAATTGCTGCCTCTTTAGGGTTAGAGTAAGAGTGAGTTTCAAACTGTGGATGAGATTTAAATTGTTTTCATCAGCATCCTCCAACAATTCCATTCCTAAAAAAGAGGCCTCCGAGCAGGATAGAACGAGATTCCACAGCCATTATTAATAATTACAGTGCCTTTTAAACAAACATTTTCCATTTGCTCTTCATTTAATATAAATGCATGATAGAGAAAGTCAAAGGAAAAAAATAAATAAATAAATAATTAAAGCACTAATATCAAGTGCAAAACTCTTGTGCAGTTAACCTATTGGACAAACAAATGTTCCCTCTCATCTGTCTCCATCGGTCCATTAGAATGCAATTTCGCTGCGTAATATTCCGTAAGATGGTTTCCGCTCTCTCTAATCCTTCACGCTCATTCTTCTTTAACGGAGGTATCAGAACTTTAAATGAGTTCCAAACCCCCCCCATCCCCTCTCAAGCTTGACATCTCCTCAGCACTTCCCCAATAAACACCCTCTCCATCTTATCTCCAACAGACCATGCCTGCCCCATCACACACAGGAGGGCCGCCGCTCTACAGCCCTAATCGCAGCGCTAATGCTGATTACAGCCGCGGCCTTATCGCTGCTGCAGGGACACGCTAACCAGCCGGAGGACGGGGCTGTTTTCTCCACCAGCGGGGTCTCGGCCCTGTTTATTTGCTTCTCTTCATTCGGTCTTCTCTCCTCCCTCGTTTCCTGTCACTCTTCCTCGCTGCAGCGGCCAAAAACCTAGTGAGGTGTGATAGTGAATCGAGTCTTCGCACGGCACAGCGTTTGTGTGGAGCCGCTGTCTATGCAGAGAACTGGTCAATTCTGAGACAGAGAGAGAACGAGTTATTTAAACTGCACTCATTTGGGACTTGTGATGGAATTCCTGATAAATTAAGTCAAAGCAAAGTAGTAATAAAGGTGAGCAAATTCATTAAGCTGAACAAAAGAGCTGTTAGAGTGTGCTGTTAACACAAGCACAGGATTTGATGGGTTCCCCGGTGTTTGTGAAACGCACAGATGATTTTGCAATGACAGGAAAAAATACAAAAAGTGTGCAAGTGAGAGAGAGAGATGTGGTCTATACGTGATCAATGAGGAGTTAAGAGGGAACTTGCTTGATCCAGACAGGGAGAAACAAACACTTCAAACAAAGTGGAAACAACATCTGGAACTCTTAATCCACTTAATCAAAGAAGTTATTTATTTGATATTTGGTAACACTTTAGATTAGGGAACAGCATTCACTATTAATTAGTTGCTTATTAGCATGCACATTACTAGCATGTTGGCTGTTTATTACTTATGAAGCATATATTAATGCCTTATTCTGCATTACCATATTCTACATCCCTTAACCTTACCCAGTATCTAAAATAAACAACTACCTTATTAACTATTAATAAGCAGTAATTAGGAGTTCATTGAAGGGAATTATTTGATATAAGTCAAAGAGATACGAATTAATTCTACTTAAATGAAAATGTAAATGCATTATACAGTAGCAGATGTAGTGTGCTCAAAACCCTATATCTAAACACACCCATCAGTCTAAAACACTCTTAAATACAAGGAAACTGAAAAACTTTACCAGACCAAATCACTGAAAAAAAATCAGAAATTAAATCTTTCAAATCCCCCAAAAAGCTGTGGTCCTGATAGCATTTTAAATGAAGTGCTTAAATACACATTTTCAGATCAGCTATACAAAAATGATTCAACTTCATGCTCAGTTTTTGTCACTTTCCTGAGATCAACTGAACCACCTCAAGTATGGAAGCACCCGTGTGAACAGTCGTTCCTACAGTACCTACAATTTCCAGACATCGGATCATATTTGTACTAGGGATGCACCGATGTATCGGCCGCCGATATTTATCGGCCGATTTTTGCTCGATTTACAACCATATCAGCTTTAGCAGGAGTTATAAGGCCGATATAACAAACCGATGGTTTATTAATGAACTGCGTGAAGGCACTGAGCTGTATAATGACTATTGCGTATACTAGCACTGCTGTCTGTGCTTTAATGCTAATCAAATAACAAACAATCGCCCACTATTCTTGACTAAGGAACTTTTATAAGTGTAGCGGACCCCATCCGAATAATGACCAAAACTTTACTGATGTTTTCTAAAGTTTATTGCATCTGTTTTCACTCCCAAAAAAAAACAAAAAAATCACCATAAGAGCTAAACAAGAAGTGAAAATCTCTCTCTCCGTTGCATCATCCCAAATTGACACATAAATAACAATACCAATTTAAAAGTCTATTTGCAGCCATCTTGTTCTAGCTAGAGCAGGGAAATCCAACCAACACAATCATAGAGAGGGATTTTCCACTGATGACTAGATGGAGCAAACGAATCAAAAGTCGTTAAACACAACAGGACCAGCCAATACTTCATCTACTTCAAGATGCACTGAATCCATTAAAGAGAATTTAACATTTACATAGTCTAAAAATACAGGAAAATAAAATAGTCACTACTTAAGGAAATTTATTTTAGTATAAAATGTAATTTTTACCTATTAGCCTGTTACTCAGTTCATTATGTTTAGCAGACTGAATAGGTCCTGTAGAGTAAATTACATTGCCTGGGCAAATTGAGTGCCAGTCACAGAGCCAATCACAATCAACAAAGCTTACTGGCGATTTAAAAAAGGTTATCATCCAACGTAATGGCAAATAGGCTTTCCAACTAATCTAAATCTATATTTAGGCCTACTTAATATATTTTTTTACTTTAATTTTTTTTTTTTTTTTTTTTTGCTCTGTTGCAGGACATAGATGTGATATATATATTCATTTTTCTGAAATGGTCCAGATTCAGGTTCCAGTAATTTATTCAAAATTGGAAACAAATCTATAGAACAATCCCCAACATACACATGTAGGCCTAATAATCCAAACACAGGGAACTTGCCTGGCTGTCAATGAACTCAAGATGGGCTTTCAAAAAAATTCAAATTAGACCCAGCTCAAAATATTAAAATCAGTAATTGAACACATTGCATGTGTAGAGTCCATGAACACAAACAGACTGGGGAAAATGGGACACTCACCCAACTGAAATTCTACATGCAGATGGCTGTAAATCACCAAACTCTGTATGAAAGGCTGAAGCAGACCCTTATTATTAAACATCCAAAAACAATTTATGGAAACACATCAAAACAAGTGACCCCTGTCCCAGGAGCCCCCTCAGTGTAACGGTGTGTGACCACAGGCAAAAGAGCTGGTTTCCAAATAACATAAAACGTTTAATAATAACTCAAAACATAAGCGACACACATCCGAGAGACAACAGTGACGGGACAAAGAGTGAACAAACCCAGGAGTACTTATACCAGAACTAATGAGCTAATAAACAAGACACAGCTGAACTGAAGACACTAATGAGTAACCAAGGATACAAATAAGTGGCGGGAAAATAAGAACAAAAGGAGAACATGTGACAGAACATGGTGCAAAAACAGACATACATGTAACACTCAGATGCAGTGACCCAACTAAACTATATATATATATATATATATATATTAGTTAGTGGACAGAGCTCATCAAATCTCAAAAGAAACTAGAAACTGATCATAGTAACCAACCCAAAATAAAGAAAAACTACAACTGCATACAAGCTGGAGAGAGAGAGAGAGAGAGAGAGAGAGAGAGTGGTTGAGCCAGAGCTGCATTTCCTGTCTCAATGCACAAAAGAACATGAATCTTACACAATTTCCAGGATTACAGTAATAAAGATAAACTCTCTTTTAGGAAGAGAATGTGAAACAACAACCCGAGGAGCAAAGCAATAAGCTTTACGTTCCACTTGATCTTTTGTTCATTCAATATCTATATTTTCTATCTTTTTTAACACACGTTTCATTATTGACAGTTCAATTAATAGAGAGACATGTACTCGGGCTCTTCAGCTCTAGCCCGCTGTTGTGATGTCGGAGCAGGTTCACTGAGCCGTCCGTCATAGTGGGGTTAAAATGCTTCCGTCGGTTTAACGTATCTACGTGATTTGCAGAAGTTCAATATTTTCAGAGCAAACATGAGATTCCAGCACATAGATGACATTCAGCTTCCCCTCAGCCCACAAGTTATAACTGATCCTTTAATAAATAATTATTCTGTCTTTCTGGTTTCACGTGATGTTCCAGCAGTTGATCCGTGACGGTGCGGCTGCAGTAGCGCTAATGCCCAGCGCTGGCACTGAAATCTTTCACACAAAACCCAATCCAGCAGCAGACACTGTTCTAATGAGCCTACGGGGGCTCAGCAGGTCCAAATTCCCATTTGACTTCACACAAAGCTTTTCCTACAAGCAGGTAATTGGCCGCTGATAGGGACCATCTCTACCTCCGGTGACACCTCGACATCCTGTTTGCTAAGTTACGCCGCTTCCTGGAATCGGCCTGTCACTCGCCAACCATAGTGCTTGCGTTGGCACAAAACGCCTGACGTCTCGAAAATGTGCCCAACTTCAGGCACGAAAGGGGCTTCATGTGAGTAGAGGAAAACTCATTTCACTGCTGATCTGCAGCACTAGCAGAAAACGGGAAAGAAAGAGAGAGGGTTGGAGCTGCTCCGGTATACCAGCTTTAAGCATATTTAAATCTACTTTCTTCAGCAAATCCAATACCTGCCACATTAAAATAAAGTGCCTTTCTACAGAGCTCAGCTACAGCATGGAGGAAAGATCCATCGGGGAAAAACTCTCCAACACACAGAAGAGAGATGCTTTATATCACAGGACAATCAAATTCCTGCTGGAAATGCCATTAGTCTTTCCACTTTCTCTCTCTCTCACACACACACACACACACACACACACACACACACACACACACACACACACACACACACACACACACACACAAACACTTTGTTCATCCATTCAAAGTTAAAACTAGATCAGCCTCACAAATTATTTTACAATGTCAGTGATTTTATAAACTCAAAAGAAATCCAACTATTGCCAGATGCTAATGTTTTATTGAGTGTGTCTAGAAATGATCACGGCTGCTGTGCAGCTCCGTGTCACCAGAGGGCGCTGTGGCCACGAGTGAACCATAGGTGCACACACAAACACACTTACGCACAGGCACGTATGCATTCTGCATTCTATTTCACTTTTGTATATAAAAAGTATACAAATGAAAAAAACATCAACACAATAAACTATGACTGTGCTAAACGGTCAGCTTTTGGTAGCAACAGGTACTATACTACGCGTCAAAACATAATAGAAACCATTATAATCAGTGATATTGTGACAACAAATTCCCGACAGTAAACAGATTCCCCCCTCTATTCTATTGCTTTGCAATGGCTGTTTTTTCAGGATTAGTGTAGACAGCTTTTAGCTGTTGTGGCGTGATGCGATGCAACGCACCAACGGTCGCGTCTGGTGTAGACACGGTGTGAGTCGACTTCCCTTTGCCCGCTTGACAAAGTGAAATGCATTTCAAAAGGCGGCAGAGATTGTCAGCATGTGCGTTTTTTATTTTTTGTACTTATATTGCACGTATATTGTAGGCTCTCTCTACTTACTGTGTGTCGACAGACGTTAATGTTATATTAAAGCTATCAAACGTTGATAATGCTATATAATTAACGTTATATCAAACTTTCATAAAGACCTTACATCTACTTCAGGTCCTTTGTAAGTTCAAAATAAACACAGGGCTTCTGTAAATGTGGACACATACAAACAAACAAACAAACAAACAAACAAACAAACATGTGCGCTGGGTCTGTATCATTGTTTATCATTGTAAGGTAAGAACTCTTGAGGTAATTAACTCTTTCCCCACCATTGACGAGATTTTCCATCATTTATGACACAATGCTTCCCCACCATTGACAGGTTTTTCTGGCTTTCCATGTTTTCACTGTTATGAGGTAGGGGGCGCTATTACACATCTAGTACAGACTTTGGATTTAAAAACAAGCCAAGAAGAAGCATAAACAAGCGATAGAAGCAAAATAACATGTTGTAGATGTAAAATAACATGTTCATCAAACATTAAACAGTATATAAATCAAAACTGCCTAATGTGACTGAATGAAATGCTGAAACCATGAAGAGGAAACGACTGAAGCTTTGAGGTGTTGATGGACTCGATCTACTCCATCTGTGTTCTGACCGTCGCTCTGAATCCCATCCAGACAAAGTCCATATCTCTGCTTTTTGTTCGAAAGAACGAATGACACTAGAATAAAAAGTTTTTTATTTGTTATTAGTCATACAACAAAATATTCTGGAGACCATGACATTTTTGTGAATCTGATCAAAAATGCTGGTGCTGACTGACAACTTTTTTAAAAACCGCTGGTGGGGAAACAGATAAAGACCTGGAGAGTTGTGATGATGGATCATTTAACACTGAACTCACGTCACATATTGTTTGAGACGAATGCATATCATATCTGAGAGTGTGTGTGTGTTTTAGTGAGGTCAACTTCAGCAATCTGCACTCATTTAGTAGATAAATAAAACCCCTTTTGAACGTCTGCTAAAAAAGGACAGAAAATTGTCATTTCATCTTTCTGCTCTATAAAGACGCCTCTGACACATAATAAGACGGTGCTGAGAAATGACTTTATCCTGGAACGCTCTGCCGTCTTCCCACCAGAGGAAATGTTTCTGAATCGAAATGCATTTGAGTTTAGCATTTATTACATTTCAAAAGGGACACTATCAAACAGTTGCCAAATCGTACAGATGTCAGGAGATGAATTAAATGTCAGTGGTGCCAGTTGAGTCTTATTGTAATGTTCATTATATCTGTGTAATTGCTGCAGTAAAAAGATGTGACAGAACTGCAGTGAGAGTGGGTAGAAACTAAACACACGGACAGCGAGAAAGGAAATCTGACCAACGTGACATCTGTACGATACTTCGCAACGACCCGCAGTCCAGTAATGAAGCCCTGCGTGAGATTATGAGAGATTCTGGAACACGAGAGCCATGAGTTTGATTCTCAGAAAACATGCAAGAGGAACTGAATGTATTGTGAAGCGCTCTGGAGAACAGTGTCTGCCAAATACATGAACATAAATGTGTTATTGCCATTACACTAACAATGGGCAACATTTAACTCTAAAATCAAGAGTCTTTTTGTACCCGCATCAGCAAATTATTTGCATATATTTTAAGCAAACGAGCTGAACTTTGCTTGTTACTTGTTTATTTACACATTTATTTAATAATTTATTTAATTTCACTATCACAGGAATCATTGATGGATCATTTTGCGAGCAACTGGTGATAAAGAAAAATGCCACATAGCAATATTGAAAATATCTCCATTTTAAAGCATGAAGGTGAATCAGTTATGCCAGCGAAGAAGTCTCAAACACCAGTCAATTATTCACTACAGAATCTGAAAGTAAAAACTGACCGAGCTTTTGACATCTGACGCTGCATTAATATTCTCTTAGAGATGATGAGAGAGGAATCTAATTTATTTTATTATTATTTCTCAAGTATTTCATGTTAAACAAGTTGTTTTTCAAAGGGAGTAAGATAATCTATAACTAATCTGTCATTATCCTCGCAGTGTGTTGATTATGCAGCGATGCACTATGAAATTATTACGGGGAAGATGAATTGTAATATTAATTTAATAATAAAAGTCACCTAATGATAATAATAATAATAATTTAATACATTAATTGGAAATGTTAAATCCTCTTTATCTCTGGGAGTTGATGATTTTGACCATGTCACTGACTATCGATGATACACCACTGTGAGTCGGCGCAACCCGGGTCATCGGGGGTCCTTTGTGCCCATCAAAGCGATTAACTGTTTTAACTGTTTGATTTTTTTGAATGGCCCGTTCAATGTTCAGTACTACAATATCCAAAAGTCTCTTCCATATCTAGCAGTGATTCTTATGTATGTTTTCAGTCGGTGCAAGCAAGAAAAATTCTTTCACACGATGCGGCGTTCATCAGCACAGTCGAGAATAACTCAAAGAGGTTGCCAACGTTTACCGTGGACGAGCTTTGACTCTCTGGACAGTGAGTTTTTCTTGTTTATGCCATTAATCGGGCCATTAACCGCTAGCTAACGGCTCACATCGGAAATTCTCATCTTCTGAATGAGTGACACTTGTCTGCTCAGTTTCCTGTCCTCCTTCACCAATTTCTTTTTTTGTTTTCTTGGAGAAGTAATTATTCAGTGTTTTGTGAGTCTGGGACTCTTAGCCATTTTGCCTGATCAGTAAAGTTTTCCCTAATATTAGTTATACTATCAACTAATACATAACCTATTGCTCTTATTTTGTTCTACTGCCTCCAACATCAACATGGAGATGTACATATAAATACATATTAAACAATTTTCAATTGTTTAAACACCCCCCCCCCCATGACACTAACAGTGTAAACTTGAAATTTCAGAGTAATAGTAAGGATTTAGTCAAATGATTGATTATTAAGACATTTGATTAAAAAATGGTGGAATAATCAGTAAATGAGATGAACACAGAGCCATAGTTTGTTTTAATTGCATGTTGCAAATGTGGCAGCTAAAAGCAATTTACATGCTAGTGCTGTGGGCAAAAATTACCAACAGAGAGAAAAACAAAGAACGAGGAGGGAGGTTGACACAAAAAGATAAACTAGTCATTAGTCGCTGTACTGGCAACCATCACATGCTAAAACAAAGACGGATGATGACTAGAATTACAGAGAAAGTGATCTGTTTCTTTCAGCAGTGATGGACAGCTGCGTGAAGAAAACGCATTGCGATTGTACAGATTTCACGATCGTAAGGGAAAGAACCGTAACCGTTGCCCAAATTAGCCCAGTTGACCAGCCTCAGGCTGCAGCGATGGTTTTACCTTCCTCATGTCACACAGTTGCAGTGACCATGGAGACGAGGAGGCTGAACTCTCAGGCCTCCAGCAGCGCAGTGGAGAGACGCCTGCTGCTCGCTGAGAGGGAGGAGAACAGCAGGAGAAGTGTGGGAACACGGGGCCGCGGTGTCATCTGAGGAATACTAATGAGTACAGCTTGCTCAGAGCAAAACCATGCAAGGTCCAATATGGATGCTCTGTGCAGTTTTGATAAGAGCATGTGTTAGAACATACGGTACGGCCGCACAGCCTGACGTCCTGAATGATGCTCAATTAAACCTTCAGATTACGCTGGTACGCAGGTCCCGTTCATATTTGGCCTACGTTACAATCCAGTCCTGTGGAGTTTTCCGATGTAATGGGGCCATTTAACAGATGCTTTTACCCTTACAGTAATTTCTCACCTGAGGGTCATTGTTTTCACTGCTGATAGTCAAAGATCAAGCCTTGAGGCAGCTGAACCCACAACCTCGGTTAGGGTTAGGGTTGGGTTTAAATGAAACCAGCCTTCATTTCTTAATGTCCCTTGTTTAACCTTTGACAGAGTCTGTAAATCAACTGTAACCTACAAGGATTTCCATACGAACAAAAAAAAGTGACCTTCAACTCCAAATGAACATATACTCAAACGCATGAAGTTCACATGATGATCCTGAACGTCAGAGTTAATACTAGTTAATATTATCTTAAAGGAATAGTTCACCCAAAAATGAAAATTCTGTCAGCATTTAATCTCCCTCAAGTTGTTCCAAACCTGTATGAATTTCTTTCTTCTGCTCAACACATTTTGAAGTTTTTCAAAAGAAATTAAATTATTAAATTGTAAATTTATTAAACATCATTTATGATTATTAAAATTTAATTAAACCATTAAAATGGTTGTGAAAAATTTGTGGAAAAATGGATTTAATAAGGCCCTATGAATGCGAGACGTGAGACCCCAGTGACGCATCAGCACCTCTTCAAACTAAAGAAAAGGAAAGAGAGTGAAGACAATAAGTGTCCTGCAGTTTTACAGCGTTTCGCTTCAGCTGACGTCTTAGAAGGTCATATTTCCCTCTTATTAGAGAGGTGGCCGTGGCGTGCCAGAGTAACTGATGGTTGACAAAGGTGCATGAAGAAAAGCCTTGATCTTCCAAAGCATCATTAAAAAAGACCTTGTTCAGGTTGCTTCTGTAATAAAGTACTGTACAGCAGCACTGGCAGCTTCATCTGGCACATATACACATATTAAATATTTGTATTAGTCTCATGGGAAAAAAAACAGGAAGTTGGTGCATAATGTCAGATGAACTCAACACTTTAGAGCCTCTACTTTGATAGAGCAAAACAGAAGTTCTCATGGTATTGTGCTCTCTGCTTCATGCCGCGAGTCCGTCGGCTGCACTGGTCCACCGTTCCACAGCTGCAGCTCTAAAAAACGGTTTAATTTTAAACTTCTAACAGCGCTAATGAGCTGCACACAGAATTTTGCTTTCGGAAGTCAAGTTGGAGATAAAAGAAGGAGGAGGAAGTAGGTCAACACTGCGCTCTCTCCCAAAACAGCAGAAATCCACTTACAGCAGAACTCTCAACGCCACAATGGCTCCAGCTCTGGGGCCGAGAGACAAACGCTGCCAGAAACCTACAGAATATTTAAAACTGTGCTGTTTCTCACAGTCGCGCTAGCCTGTGTCTTACTGACGGTGCTGGCCGACAGCTCATCAACATCCGTAAATACATAATGCAATTAAGACAGTCTAATGAATATTCATAAGCAAATATAATGAATGTTCATCCTCTCAACCGACAATGAATCTAATAAAAAACATGGAAAAGACCTATAGGCAACAATCTGTGGGTGGCAATAATCATTCCATTTGCACTTTTATTTTCATAAATGAACACTCATTTATGAAAAACTGTATATGATTTATGCTGTCACATGTCCATGCGCCTGTCATTTCTCTACATCAGCCCATGTGTGTCCTGGTGTTTCAGAGAGATATCCGGGTCTTTCCTCAGCTGCTGTACAGACTAAAGAGAAGGAGATCCTCACCTTCAGATGATCAGTGAATCCTAAATGAACAGACCAAATGAAGTGAAAGAATGTTTGTGAAACCTTCGCTCAGTGAGACACATTCACAGGTGCTGTTATTCAGACACATGATGAATACCGCAACAAAGGGCATCGATCCCACAGAGAACTCCTCAGCAGAGTATGAGTACGAGATACAGTGAGAAACTGTTACCCCCTTTCCACCAGCACGAACCGGGTGCTAGTTCAGAGCTAGTGCTAGTGCCAGTTCGGAGTTGGTTCAACTGACGAGCCTTTTAAGAACCGGTTTGCCTTTCCACAGGCTAGAGAGCAGCCCAGAGCCAGGTCTCGCGTCACTGTACACCTCTCATATTTCACCGCAAAGCTAGCGCTGCAGCGTCAAACACAAACACACCAAGCTTGTTCGAGATGCATCGGCTTCCCGCAGAGCGATCGACGCATGAAATCAAAGCACCGCGAGAACGATCCAAAAGCACAAGGAGTCGTATGCTCTACAAACGCTCCCGCAGACCCGCGGCACTCCGATGTCACCCGCCGAATCGGTCCGCGCTGCTCCGATGCATCTCGAACAAGCCTTCCATCAACAATCGCGGATGTTTCACTACTGTTGATGCTCATGGCTTTGCGAACCTACATCGGCATCCAAACGCGGCTCGCCGTAATTTGTATATAGACGGAGATTACAACTGAGCTGCTATTAGCTCGATTAGCTGCTATTTCAAAAATGGCGGTCACGAGTTTCTTGTTGGTCACGGTAACCCCGCCCCCAGCCCCTGAAGCAAGCGGTTCTTAACATTGAAAGCCCTGCTAAGGAAAAATAAATAATTAAGTAGCGAAAAATAATAAATAAACCTAACCCTAACCCTAACCTGCCAAAACCTAAAGCCCCAAACTAAACTGAAACATAAAGCAAACGTATAATCACAACAAAACAACCCAAAACTAACGAAAAAACCAGAGGGTAACAGAAGGGGGGCCAAATCAGAGAACCAAAAACTCTTATATCCAACTCTGCAGGTGTTTCAGATGGTGATTACCTCATAAGTCCCGCCCCACAGCCGGCGAAGCAAAACGGGCCTAGAGGACCGTCACAGGCGGGAGCGCGAATAACCGGCTTAATGCAAGAAACATGGAATACCGGATGAACGCGTCGCAAGTTGGGGGGCAATTTGAGTTTGACGGCAGCAGGACTTTGGATCTGAACAATAGGAAAACGACCAATGAAGCACGGTGCCAACTTACGAGAAGCGTACAGTAAGGGTAAATCTCGTGTGGAAAGCCACACCTTTTGACCACAGACGTATCTGGGGGCTTTGACATGACGGCGATTGGCGGTGCGACGTGTTAGTTCTCTGTTTTGACACAAAGCGGCTCTAACAGTTCTCCAGGTACGCTGGCAACGCCGAATGAGCGCTTGTACCGAGGGGACAGAGGCCTCTGTCTCTTGGGAGGAGAACAGAGGCGGCTGGTACCCGAGGCAGAACTGAAAGGGAGAAAGCCCTGTGGCTGCAAGGGAAGAGAATTATGTGCATATTCCACCCACGGCAATAGCTCGCTCCACGACGCGGGGTTACGAAAAGCCAGGGTGCGGAGCATACGGACCGAAATCTGGTTAGTGCGTTCTGCCTGGCCATTAGTCTGAGGATGGAACCCGGACGACAAACTGATCTGATGACAAAATTCTTTCCAAAACGATGATGCAAATTGTGGCCCCCTATCAGAAACAATATCCGTAGGGAGACCACGCAAACGGAAAACGTGTTCAATAACCAACTGGGCCGTCTCCTTTGCGGAGGGCAGTTTAGGGAGCGGAACAAAGTGGGCGGCTTTAGAAAAGCGGTCAACAGCAGTTAGTATGACTGTATTGTCGGCAGACGAAGGAAGCCCGTTCACGAAATCCACCGCGATATGCGACCAAGGGCGAGACGGAATAGGAAGAGGTCGAAGCTACTCGACTTAGTCTGAGCGCAAATGGCACAAGAAACCACGAACCGACGGGCTGTTGTGAGGCAGATGACCCACAGGCGAGAAAGTGCAATCAAACAGTTTAATCAGAATCTTTCAGTTCAACAAAGGCAGACTGCCGAGTGCCGTAGCACGTAAACACTCGCAGCTGGACAAAACAGAACACAAAATAAGGTCACAGTCCACAGGCAGGAGCGAGCTGAAGCACGGTCTCAGAACTGGAGCGCCTCAGGCAGATGATGGAGTTCACCACGGCAGGCAGCTGGAAATAACCTGGCAGAGGGAGCCGAGGGCTGGTCCTGAGACGGCTACTGTGACTGGGATTACGACTGTGGTAGACACAACAGCAACAGGTTACAATAATCCGACACAGAAGCGTTGGCGAACAGCAGCGAGAAATAGCCAAGACAATCAAGAGGGAAGCGCGACAGGTGCGCAAGCAATCAGCGTGAACACTGAGAGAAATGAGAAACAGCTGAAGCAACTTAAAGAAAAGAGAAGGAGAAAGAAGAAAATGAGGAACAAATCAAACCTGGCTCATGACACTGGATAATTGTTGCCAGTAAATTACTGTTAATTTGACAATAATCATTTTACAACACCGTCTGACATGAACTCATAGTTATAGCGAGACCTACAGACGTGGCCACCGGAACATCAGTGAGTCTCTGTGTATCTTTTATTGTCGTGAACAAGACATGAGACGACTTGACCTGAAAGTATTTACATATTTTCAAAAGCATAAACCTCAATTAGACGACACAGAGAATCATCCATTTGATGAATGTTTTAGGTTCAGCATATTTGCAAGGCTTTCATGATCTTCTATGCCCGATTCACATAATTCTGATAACAGACTCAATCCCGCACAACCAGATGTCACATTCCAGCTTGTTGGTTTTGTGTTTTCATCTAAACGCGTGTCACTCTGTATCACAGCGCGGGTTGCAGCCGTACAGAGATCAATTAAGCCTTTTGTTTCCACAGCAAACTGACCTGCAATTACACACACTTATTTAAACACAGCATGTGAGTATGATGTAGAGCTGAGAAACCCCACTGATGCAAAGGAATCTTAAATCACTGCAGATGGTTTGCGCGTGTGTGTGTGTGTGTGGACAGGAATAAAGGAGGATGTGGACTCGTTTAGGAGGATAATCTGTTTCCTGAGCCATTGTCACTAAACGAGACAGAATCTGCTTGTTAAGGGAGGGTTTGGGTCACACATGCTCTCTGAGCCTCTATTTAGCAACACAAAGCCTGCAATTATTGCTGTCCATTTGTGACTTTGCACTGTAATTTAGCTGCGAGAAATCTCTGCCAGTTGCTGCAGCTCACAGTAACAATGGCTCTGTCCTTGAAGGCCCCATTTCCGGCTAAGATAATGCCGTTTACTTTTCCTTTTTAATGTTAGTGTCACCTCATCTGCTCTGTCTTCTGTATCACTGTGAGATTGCCCGATGGCAACACATAAAGCACCTTGGCCATGAGGCAAAATCCATGATGAAATTATGTTCAACTCCAGGGCAATCCGACACTAAGAGTCGGTCCTGCAATAAGAGCGTCTGCTGACGGCACGACTGCTGCAAAATATTGTGCTCCTAGGAGCCCTGAGCCAGCTCCTGTAAAGAACCTAACCCTACCCGAGGAGTTGAAGACAAGCAGTCTTATCATAAAAGGGTACAGAGAAAGCAAGTGCTAACATGAAATAAAAACAATAACATTCAGCAAAGCAATGACAACTTCAAATAGCCAAATGTGATGAACACATATTATATTATAATATGTATAGGGTAATCACAAAAAATAGACAGCTACATTTGAGATGCTGCTGCAGGTGGAAGTAATGTGCACTAATGAAAATTCACTCAAAAGAGCAGATGGAGACGTTCTCCACAGTATTTTAATCTCTGTCTGCCACATCTGACATCTGAGCAGAACTCTTCATGTCTGGGAAACATTCAAATGGCATTTAAACTATGGGTTAGCTTTCCTGAGATTTTGCCCTATGCATGCATGCATCCATCCATCCATCCATCCATCCATCCATCCATCAGTCAATCAATCATCTTCAGATGAGCTTGAGCATCACTAAACACAGAGTTCAATGGTATGTCACAATCAGTCCAGTGACCGTCTGTTGCGTCTGTTGAACAAACTGCCTCATGTCCTGAAGCAACAACAATGTGAAACTGGCCCCCTTATTTTCTTTTTTTCTCAGTTATACCTCTTAATAAACCCATAGTATGCACCAAGCACATCTTAAGGAAACTACTCTTGAGGTAATATAGACATGAATCCATCCATACATCCATGCATGTAGTGTTGGGGGGTGCTGGAGTCTATCCTAGCATCTCAGGCTGAAGTCAAGGCAACACTCTGGACAGATGGCCAGTCTGTCACACACACACACACACACACACACACACACACACACACACACACACACACACACACACACACACACACACACACACACACGCACACACACACACACGCACACACACACACACACACACACACTTCAGTGTTTCCAGTCTCATATGCTGCATGTCTGTGGACTGTTGGGAAAAAACCAAAGCACCGGGAGGAAACTCACACAGACACGGGGAGAACATGCTAACTCCACACAGAAAGTTCTCCAACCACGGTCTTCTTGCTGAGAGGCAACAGTGCATAAAGGACCATGGCAATGCACTGCTTTAAGCACCCACAACCAATGTTTAGGCAGACATTTAAATATTTAAAAAATTTCAAAATATCTGAAACCATCTGCCTGTACTAGTACAGCTGTACCAGCAAATTACTGTAATTTGTTCTCCATAAATGTCAGGAGTCCCACCACCATCAGCGTAGGAACCCGGGAGTTGTGTGCAGCTTGAGCTTTCTAGCAAACAGCACAGATCAGCAGATCTTGATCAGATGAGGAGAAATGTTCAGACAGCCATGACAGGTCTGAAAAGATAAGATATGTAGAGGTATTGCTGGAGAAATGAGAAACAAAGCACAAAGAGAGAGACTGGAGAGAGTGCATTTAAAGATCTGATTGGTCATGGTGCCAGAGGGATTATGGATCTTTCTTTAAAAAAAAAAAGACACTTGGAGAAAGCGGAAAACTAGGTCAGGTACAGTTCCAAATAAATAAAAAAACAAACAAACAAAATAATCTGAATAGAAACAGCTCCAAGAGAGCCAGTGAGAAAACCGCACAGCTCATGACTTACAGACATCTGCTGATCAATCACGATGAAGAAGTAAGAGAACAGGTAAAAGAAACACGTTAACTGAGAGAGAAGTTGAATGAAATCAAAACTCAATGACTGGAGCGTAACGTCCACATGGACGACTCTGACAGTCATGCCTGTTTGACAGCCAAGTGCCGGACCGCAGTACGGACGGTTACTGTGTCGCCCATGAGCTCAGAGCTTCTAAGATGTGTTTTCACCCACACAGGAAATCTTGTTTTGCACAGTGAATTCATGACAGTCACACAGAATGCAGGTTTCTCTCAGATCAGCAGAATTTGTGAAGGAGAACCTCAGCCTCAGCTACAGACAGACAAAAATCAATGCGTGACTAAACATAACTCTGATATTCTGGCAGACGCATAAGTTTCCATGGTGTTTATGTTATATAAGAACTGCAGAAAATCTCTACTGCGATATATATATACACACAAACACACAAAAATATTATTGACTATTGTTTAGATGCACTTATAAGGAAAACTTTGTATGAATGACATGATTAAATCGTACATCAACACATTCATGTAGACAATACAAATGATACGTTATGGGCTTCGTTTATAGATTTACTAAACTCCTTTGGGGTAAAACAAAACATCACTGGACCCACTCATCGTTTTAATCATACACTAGATTTAATTATATCACATGGAATCAATCCTACCGATATAGAAATTCTACTGCAAAGTGATGATGTCTCTGATCACTACCTTGTAACATGCGTACTGCATACTGATGATATTTGTCAAATTGCGCCACGATATCGACTAGGTGGAACAACTCTCCCGACAACTATAGATAAATTCACAAATAACCTGCCTGATCTGTCTCAGCTGCTCATCGTACCTAAACACACAAATCATCTCGAGAAAATGAGCATGTGCACCATTTTCACTAGTACATTAGATACTGTTGCACCGAAGAGATTAAAAAAGGTTAGAGAGAAAAATACTGTACCTTGGTACAACAGTATTACTCACGCTATCAAAAGAGAAACTTGTAATCTAGAACGCAAATGGAGACAAACTCGTTTAGAGGTTTTCAGAAGCGCGTGGAAAGACAGCTCGTCCCGTTATAGAAAGACTCTTAAAGCAGCCAGGGCTGAGCATCTCCGCAAACTCATAGAGAATAACCAAAACAATCCACGGTTCTTATTTAGTACAGTAGCTAGATTAACAAATAAACAGACATCACCAGAACAAAACATTTCATTACAGTTTAGTAGCGATGACTTTATGAATTTCTTTACTGAGAAAATCGAAAGCATCAGAAATAAAATTGTAAATGTACAACCTTTGACAGATTTTTATGATTCAGCCTCAATTATCGCCCCTCAAGAACAGTTGCAGTGCTTTACAACTATAGGACAGGAAGAGCTAAATAAACTTATCACTGCGTCTAAACCAACAACATGTTTATTAGATCCAGTACCCACTAAACTACTGAAAGAACTGTTACCTGTAGCAGAAGAGCCTCTTCTCAATATTATCAACTCGTCTCTATCTCTAGGTCCCGTCCCATGACCGTTCAAGCTAGCAGTTATTATAAGCCTCTCATTAAGAAACCACAATTAGATCCAAATGTATTAGCAAATTACAGACTCATCTCAAATCTTCCATTTATGTTTAAAATACTAGAAAAAGTGGTGTCGATCCAATTGTGCTCCTTCTTGCAAAAATAACGCTATCTATGAAAAATTTCAGTCAGGATTCAGATCTCATCATAGCACAGAAACTGCACTCGTTAAAATTACAAATGACTTATTTCTAGCTTCTAACCAAGGCTGTATCTATACCCTGATTCTGTCATTTGTCAACTAATAAAGTATTTTGGCTGATCTAGCATGGGCTAGCCCTCACCTATGTCACAATGCATACATAATGAAAATAATAATGGACATCATGACAAAAAGTAATGGTAAAAATATAGCTGCAAGCAGCGATGATGGGTCAAAGCCCAGAGGCACCGGCAACCCCGGTGGCTTCAGGGCAACTGTGCACGTCGGGCAAAGGGCATTTAAAACAGTTAAACATAAAAGGACTATGTCAGATTCACACCACATTTACTGCAGCAGCTGATGCTCCTATGATCACAAACCACAACAGCCACATCCATGACATCGTTTAAATTGAGATGACTTTCATGTCACAGAATGTCATAAGTCAATTTCAAATGAGTGCAGAATATCATCTTAATCTGCCATGTCTGTGTTTTTTCTCAGACAACCCCTATACAAATTCTAGAGCAAATTATATACTGTTATTTGTGCAAACTCCACAATGCTCTGAGAAATCTAATCCAGCCTTAATGCAAATGTCTTTGATTGCTGATGTTGTATAATACTAACACTTCTCTTCATGTGTTTTTGACCTCCCTGAGCTGTTGTTTGTGCACCAATGTTATGCACCAAAAGCATGCTTTCATTTAAATTCAGTATGTGTGGTAGAAGATGAAAAAATGAAAAAAATTAATTAATAGAGCCAAATCACAGAACCTGCAAAGGCAATTTTAATGTCAGTCTCAGGTAATAATAAGGTACATGTCTAGATTTTTTTGCTCACTTATACAAGTTCATTTTAAACAGCCACTTTTATAATCATGTGAAATTTACTTATAGATTATTTTAATAAATTTGAATTATATCAATAAATAATTAATTTAAAAATAACTGTAACTCGAACAACATTTAGAAAACTAGTCCTGTACTAATAGTGATATAGTGTCATAGTTCAATTTCAAATTAGTGTGAAGTTATCATTTGCAGTGTATTTTTATATTTTAATTAACCTAATTATCAAACTAATAATGTAATACTATGTTGACATTGGCCTACAAATACACTAGCTTGATTAGCTGCTTCAGATGTGTTTGATTAAGGGTTGGCACTAAACTCTGAAGCACAGTGAGTCTGCAATAAAAGGGTTAAAGAACTGATCAAGGATGTAAAACTCTCTCTCTCTCACACACACACACACACACACACACACACACACACACACACACAGACTGAAGGAGTGAGGGGGAGAGGAGGAGGGAGGGGTTGGGGGGTTAGGGGAGGTTGGACAGAGAGAGACTCTACATCTGTGTGTGTGTGTGTGTGTGTATGTGTGTGTGTGTGAAAAATCCACATTCAATCCAAAATATCTGACTTCCTGTTGGTCGGAGCTAATGACTGTAAATTAGAAAGTTGTCCAGCGTAATGAGAACAATATGTGTCCTGAGTTTGGTGACTGTCGTTTAAACTAACCCCCCATTTTTGTCAAAAAATGGGGGGACATCCCTCCACCCCACCAGTTGCAACGGTTTTGCCCGTCTACTGGTTGACATCTCTGACGTTTATATCGAGTTTCATGCAATTTGAAGCATGCTAAGCATCTCAAAAGCATTCAAAATGAAAATTAAAGTTTGATGCGTTGCCATGGAAACAGTGTTTGAGATATCATGATTCTTTTTACAGGTCTATATCTGTTGTGTATTGACATTACACTGATGAAGTTTGAAACAAAACGGGTAAAAAAAAAAAGAGGGTTATCTCAAAGCATTTTGAAAGTGACACACTTCCTGCTGCCAGTTAGTGGCACTATAACTTTGACTCACAATAGTCACATCCATGTGATCAGCATCCTATAACGAACACACAGGTGAAGTTTAATAAACATCAATCAATGTATGAAGATGTTATAACACATTTCCTGTTTCCCTTTTCTCAACATAAATTCATTGCCTCACCATGGCCAAACCGTTCGGGATATCAAAAATCCACTGGCAATTTAGCATTCTCAATGACTTCAAGCTGACCGAGTTTGGTGGTGATCGGATTAATCGTCTAGTATATCAAATTTCAGAGCATGTGTTTTTCAGACAACCCATAATAGCTGACTTCCTGTTGAGGTGACGTATAACTTAGAGTACGAAAGTTGTTCGGCCCGATGAGGTCTATATGTGTACCAAGTTTCATACTAATACGTGCAAGCGTGTTTGATATATGGACCAAGTTTTTAGACACCGTTCAAGGGGGCGCTGTCGAGCCCCCCTGCCACGCCCAGGTACCAGCTTCTGCCCTGCCCTGATGGCCGGCGATTCCGATGTGTGTGCAAAGTCTTCGAATAGTCGAAAAAATAATAATTTTCCTAAGGAAAACAATAGGGCCTTGAGCCCTTTACAGGGCTTTGGCCCTAACTATCACAAATTTGATACTAGCATCATTTTGAGATCACTGAAAGTAATGATAACTTCAGTTCAGTTAATTTAGAAAAGTATTCATCTGAATCTGGTAATTCCTAGTTGAATGACACATTAAAAGAGACAAAATAAATTCCAGTCATTTGTCAATCCAGAAAATAATGTTTCTACAGCAAGTGAGATGTCAGGAATGATTTGGAGGATGATATACCTGGACGTGAAAAGTGCCTCGGTTACATATTGGCGTTTCACATTTGTGTTCACTACAGGCAGAATTCTGCACACATTCTTTTTCCCTACAGTATTTGGTGGTGTGATGTGTCAGCACTCATCTATTTATCTGTCACCATCTCGTTCTCCTACCTAAAATCTCATTAAACGAATGTGATGTTAACCCAACTTAACATGTCCATTGAACAGGGCATTCAGAGGTTCTGTCAGCCCGATTCACATCTCCGTCATCTCACCCGCGTCCCATGTTTGGAAAGGATCAAAGCCGGTAAGTGACCGTCACCGTCCCTGAAGGACACAGCATGTGATCCGTCTGTCTCTCAGTCCTTCTAGAGGAGGAATGACATTACTGCAGAACACACACGAATGTAAATGGGAGAAGACATATAACAGTGCTGGATTCATGATATCAATTATGTCTCATTCTAGGATGTGAAAAGCCTTTTCTGCTCTGCAGTGCCAAATTTCCAAGACGATGCAGAAAGCAGATACAGCTACTCAGGTCAGAAGAGCAGAGAAATAAAGAGAAGACGGGCAGAGAGAGAGATGAGAGGCGTGAGTGAGGAGGGACACCGTCGACCACGACAGCAAGAGTAATTGTGTCTCTTAGTGGCCGGAGAGGCTTAAGCCAAAGCGTCTGCCTCCATTCACGATCACTGAAGCGCAGACAGATGCAGGAAGTGAGAAAGCATGTGAGGTATGATTGCTTCCTGCTCCATTCCACTCGCCCGCCTCTGTGATCACTGGAAACTGAAGCTCAGTTACAGGCAGAGCAGGACAGCAAGGATCTGTCTTACACAGCAAATATGAACTCATTTCAATGCCAAACAGGTGAAGAGTGATGCGAGATGCCCGTACACACGTACAGCCGTTCCTGCAGCAAGATGAGCTCAGCTCTCAATGACACTGGTGTCAGTAATAGCCGTTCTAGATACGCTTTCATCCACAAGGCTCTCCTAATGCAAAAGCAGGAGGTCTCGGACGCGCGCCGGCTCCTTCAGTTCCCTCTAACATCAAGCAAAGCCATAAAGTGAGATGTTTATTTATCTAAACTGACTGGTTTCACACACTTCCTGCAAGTCAGGGAAAGTCATGTTTCATGTTCTCAGACTGCGAATGTGAGGAACAACTAGTCCCTGGATTTTCCAGTGAAGTGTGTGAGGTTCATGGCATCAAAGAGTTTCATTTGGGGCACTAAACTAGCAGGTAAACAGGAGTCGTGTTCGTGAAATAACTAGTACCTCTGCATGGATGGACTAGTAATTCTGATACACAATATTGTTGTTGTCTGTGGAAAATTCGTAATGCTGGTCTATTATTGTGGCATGATCGATTTTAGATCTAAATTAAATAGCATGTAAAAAAGAACTGTGTTTGGTCTGTGGATTCTGAGTATGAAGCGTCTCTAAGTTTCTTCAAATTATGGAAACTCTGGGTAGTTATTTTACCCCAAAAAACAAACTGTGATTCACCGACAGTTGTTTGCATCTAGATGTGGTGCTCATCATTTGCTCAGTATTGCGGAGAGATGTTTTGTTCCTTGGAAAACACTCAAGAGATCAACATGAGAACTCTCGACTCGACGACTAACTGCTAAAGTGAATTTGAATCGACTCGCGTGGACTGGAGCAACTCAAGACGGAGATGATTTGATTCTGATTCCTGCAGTGGCCATTATGCTATAGGATTTCTGAAAAATGAAAAGTACAAATCAACAGCTCATCCATTTTCAAGGAAAGCTATCATCATTCCCAATCAATACAAACAAGCTCAATGGACCCTGTACACAACAGACACAAAAAGAGAAATAAAGCCTGTTATTTGCTCTGAACTGATTCAGAGACGTCAGCGCTCACGTTCAGAGCTAAATCCATTTCAAAGAGATGAAGAAGTCTGAACCATATTTAAGTGCTCAAAACGTAAACTTCAACAGACAGGACGGAGCAGTGATAATTCAGGGATCAACAGTAACCTTATTTAAATTTACTTCCCAGAAAGTAAGATATTAAAAGGTTTAGCAGTTACAAAGCATGTACAGTCCCCAAACGTAAAGAAGTAAACTAAAGTACAAATAAAATCCATTGTGGGCAAATAAATCTGCTGCTAGTTAAAGGATTCTGGTGGCTGACAGTCTGACCAATGTCATCCATTTAATATGATGTAGAATTGTATTATCTGAGGGAATCATGCTGGCCTTTTATCTGTCGTGTAACTCTTGCCCTGTAACTTGGGAAGCTCAGCTGAATACAGATAAGACTTCCTTAGACTAACGATAAGCTTTCTCTAATTGAGAGAAATGATGTAATATTGATCTGCTGTACAGCCCCACAGCTGTGACATTTACCAAAGCGGCAGCGGTCGACTCCGGCGAGCTGCAGAGAGACGCCGGCTGAGAGGGAAAATGGGGTTTGGTGGGGGAATCGACACACGGAAACATTGAGCTTTCACATAATTATTCGTTTCGAAAAGGTTCTGTGCACTAGCATATGAAATCAGGCTGATTTTGCAATGTAGAAAACAACAAAAAAATAAAACAAAAGGTACATATTCAATTTTTTTTTTTAAATAGGGTAAAATAGGTACATGCTGTAAATGATGGTTATATTTATTATAAAATGTTAATGCACATGAATTTGCCAAAATTTGGCAAATATTTTTCTTTCATTATATATTTTACAGTAAAAAAGTTTTTCTATTAAAAATACTGAGTTTTACAGTTCAGATTTGATTACATTAGAATTTTGTCACTGTGTGTCCAAAGGTAAAGAAATAATATACAAGCAAAAAATAATAAATAAAATAAATAAATAAAATAACCACATGTAGAGTAACTAAACGTACTTCTCCAGAAATAATAGTGTTTGCAAGACAGTAGCAGAATAAAGTTCAGGTTTGTCTTTGGTTCTCAGAGACGCTCAACTGCACGAGAGTCAACACCGTATAACGGATAAATAAACACAAGAAGAGAAGACCAAGCTTCTGTCTTGTGTTTATCTACATACTGAATTGCAATATCTACATACTGAATTGCAAATGGCAAGAATAATAGACCAACCAACCACAATAGTGTTAAGGTTAAACACTGTAAACTCTGTAAAATCACAGTGTGATTTTAAAAAAATGTCTTCGGGTCTGTTCGTACAGTCTGGGTTATTTTACCCATAATATGCAAAACTAGTCCATCCAATCCACTGGCGAGCCACTTGCCAAATAGGTTCTTGTCGAGTCTCTGACAATCATGTTCGCACATTGTTTTGGATTCTCATGTGGCGCATTCAGATGGAAATGAAAGGTGGGTGGCGTTGCCATTTAGCGAGTGAGTCACTCAGCGTTTGGTGGCCATCTCTCCTGCCCGGATGTCAGATCTCATCGCTCCAGCTTCATGTCAGGAGTCGTGTGTTTGACTGGAGCCGCGGAGACCGAGAGTGCTGGGGTTATTAGAACAGGCCAAGTCCAATAGAGGCTTTCCACTAGACACGTTTATTTAGCTATTTTCACAGAAATTGCAGTTTTCCACCAAAACAAAAGGGTTGCAAGTGAAGAAATTGTAATTTTATTACTGTAAAATAAAATAATTAACATACAACACTTATTATTATACATTAATTTTTCATTATTTTACAGTGCAGTTGTATTACTTTAGTAATATTTTAATTTCATATGGGATAGTATTATAAAATTATTATTGTTGTTATAATTATAATTATTACTAAATTCAAATGCGTGTTTTTAAAAGCAATTGTTAAATCAATTGTGGGACAATATGGCTGACCCAGTAAAACTGGAAATGACTGAACAAGACCAATACCAAGACCGGTCTCATGCCTTCTGGCATCTACTGTAGGACACATATTCAAAAGTCATAAGCAAAACAAATCTAGAATTAAATGACCAGTAGGTGGTGCCATTTCCCCGCTGCTCAGATCATGCTGTTTCTAGGTCAGTTTCTATGAGCTGCCACAGACTCCAGCAGCAGAAGAACAGCACGCAAACTAACAGATGATGAAGATTAGGGAATAAACGTATGGACAAAGACACATCTGAATCGACTGCCTCTTTTACCTGAGCCAAACCTGGTGTTGCTCAGTTCTGTGGGGAATACTATAGTTAAAATGATAAGATGACACATCCATTACAGGCTCATTTCACATTATTATTAAAACGATTATTCATGACTATCAGGCCAGAAAACATCAGATGCTTTTTTTGTTTTTTTTCTCCACAGGTGTGTTACTCTGATCAATTGCCTTTCCTAATACAGAAGCCAGAAATCACATCAAGGCAAACATTTCCATCTAGATATACAGTAAATCATCCATCATATGAAGTCTGCTGAGAGATGTGATTCAGGCTTGTCATTCATTACTTTGGTAGCGTAGATCAAAACAATCATGCCTGATTTACAAACCACAGAGAGAGAGAGAGAGAGAGAGAGAGTTTTCTACTGTATTCAACAGCTACCAAATAGAATAATTCCTCTTCAAGAATGTCCTTTAACTGACACCTTCATTTCATCTCATTTCTGCATCTTAGAGACATTTCTCTTCTGTGAGATGTAGAGAACTGTGTACTGTGATCGTACAGTTCAATCAATGTAGTAATATATCTACTAATTACATTATACTTTGACTATAGTAAGAGGAGAACTGGCCGCCTGGTGTTGCCTCTTTTCTCCATTATCCAAACATCACATGCATTTTTTTATTCTTTGCCACAGAAGACTTTGGCTTTCACATGACTAAAGATATTATGTACTACTAATGTGTATTATGCCATGACTTTCAGTTATCCAGTTACAGTTAAACTGCTTGGTCGGCGATATGATCAAGATTTTGAACCCTGTCGTTTATATATTCATCACTTTCCCGTGTCAGTAACATACATCACCAAATTAGGCTTGTCACTACGCCTACTCGTTATAAATTGAACAAAACCTCACAGGTTTCATAATTCTCAATATCAATACATAATGAATTAATAACTTCAATTAATTAATAAATTAATAATGAATTACACAACTATAAGTATATCCAGATGTACCCACATACGTACACTCATGTTAAGCATGTTATGCTTGATTGTTTGTATCATCACAACATGTAACTATATTATAACCCAGCTCTAATTTGCCAAATGCAACTATTAAGATTAGGGCTGTTAAGCAATTCAAATTTTTGATCTAATTAATTACATGATGTTAGGCGATTAATTAATCTGATTTAATCGCACGTAAATTTTGCATGAGAAATTAACCCCAAAAGATCATTTTAAGTCATTATTGTGTAAAGCATCAAATAGACATTACAAAAAGTAGATTCAGCGCAGAATTTATTCTCAATGATGGGCATTTTTGCCCCGATATCCTGAATTTTAGGGACATTCTGACTGCATTTGATATGCTCCATCATGCAGTGAGCTGTTGCCCTGCATCATATTCATCATCAATCATCTGTATGAAAAGTCAGATGACCTACATGTCTGGGGCGGGGCAAGTGCGTTAAATGCGTTAGAAATTTTAACACGTTAATTTTTACCATAACTAATTAATCTAATTAACGTTAAATCAACAGCCCTAATTAAGACATAAACATTAAGATCATAATAAGCTGCTCTGAAACAATGTGTTTTGTCAAAAGTGTTATAGAAATAAATTTGATTGGTTAGACTGTAACTCTTCCAGATGCCTTCAGGCGCTTGAGAACATTATCCAGAGAGCCAGAGAATTCCCTGACAAGAGCTTCTCAAAGTGGGACACCATAACAGGTGATTTGCACTGCCTTTCTACTCCAGTCTTTCAGCAATCATGGTTTAGTGGGGTTATTTCCATGTTTCCATATTTCCAGTGATCTGAGCCCGGTTAGTCTTTGTGAAGGGCATCATTCATGTTCGCTCAGTCGAGTCGGTGTCTCTGACACTCATTTAGCCGTAAACGACCATGAAATGTGGCACATAAAAGCTCTATTGTTTTACAAAGGTGCGATTCTGACACATTACACAGGTGATCAAACACAGCACATTCATTTCAGAGCCATCCAGGACAGAAACACACAGAGCACAAGGTCTCAGCGCAATGTATTAATGTCAGAGCCTGCAGACAGTTACACAATATCAGTCCATAATGAGATAAACGCTGCTCTTACCCAGCTGCATCTCCATGACGCTCATTTTATTTTCGTACGGGTAGAGGATCTTGGGAGGCTTGTCAGTCAGTGGTGCTGTACAGGAAAACAAACAACAAAGCAAATAATTAGTTGTGTGTCAATACTGTCCATCTGTCTCTGATATAGCTGCATAATTAAACGCTAAATCCTAAACGACAATAATTCAGCCGTATATATTAACCGTCTTCGACAAGTACGATCACACTGGTTTGATTTGAACACACTCCATCAGTGAAGGGACTATAGTGGATTACATTCCTATCAGTGATCAATTAGAATAATCCAGTTTGCAAATGTACTGGGTTTAAGTGCCTCAAAGTCACATGACAAACGAGTGTTTCAACCGCAGGTGTAACCCGTGTGTCTCTCTGACAGGATTCATGTGCACATGTAGTCACAAACGGCTACAGATACACAGAGTCCAGGCCGAAAATCAGCGGTCTGCATCTGAGTTCACTCAATGAATGAGTTTCAAAAGGAGCAGATAAAGTCTGTAATCTGACCGACTCACCTCGTGAGTTCAGCAGTTTCATTGTTTGCAAAACGACAGTCCGATTTACAAAAAAAAAAAACTGTTGTTAATCTGTTTTCCCATCACCAGGATAAATGCTGACTGGGGTTTCTGGTCTGGGGTATCAAGTAAGCTCAGTCGAGTTTCTCCAACACTGCTGTAATGTGTTAGTGAACATGACTGAGCTTCACTCCAACATACAGACAGACGAATGCAGCGACTGCCCTCGGTACTGTAGTAAACAACCCAGCAGACATACAGTAAACCACACAAACTCAGATTAGATTTGAAACACAAGGTTTTGTTCATGTTTTCTTTTTCCTGTTGGTCTGCAACCTCTCCACAGGGAAAATCTTATTATCGTAATGAGCCTTTTCACCATGAAATATGCAGTGATTATTTTGTTTAATGTAAAACTGCACAGACAGATTCTGTTTGCATGATTTTCTGTTCAACAGCCAGATGGAGACATTTTGGTCTGGCATGAGGGAGAAACCGAGGAACTGAGAAATGCAGAAAAGCAAAAATTCCAGAGTGTTCAAGTCAGAAAACAGATTTAAAGTGTTTGAGTCGTTACACACAGTGAATTCACCCGCTGCATTAAAGGTGCCCTAGAATCAAAAATTGAATTTATCTTGGCACAGTTGAATAACAAGAGTTCAGTACATGGAAATGACATACAGTGAGTCTCAAACTCCATTGTTTCCTCCTCCTTATATAAATCTCATTTGTTTAAACGACCTCCGAAGAACAGGCGAATCTCAACATAACACCGACTGTTACGTAACAGTCGGGATCATTAATATGTACGCCCCCAATATTTGCATATGCCAGCCCATGTTCAAGGGATTATACAAGCCAGTATTAACGTCTGGAGCTCCACACAGCCGAATCATCAGACTAGGTAAGCAAGAATAATAGTGAAAAATGGCAGATGGAGCAATAATAACTGACATAATCCATGATAACATGATATTTTTACTGATATTTGTAAATTGTCTTTCTAAATGTTTCGTTAGCATGTTGCTAATGTACTGTTAAATGTGGTTAAAGTTACCATCGTTTATTACTGTATTCACGGAGACAAGAGCCGTCGCTATTTTCATTTTTAAACACTTGCAGTCTGTATAATTCATAAACACAACTTCATTCTTTATAAATCTCTCCAACAGTGTAGCATTAGCCGTTAGCCACGGAGCACAGCCTCAAATTCACTCAGAATAAAACGTTAACATCCAAATAAATACTTTACTCACATAATTCGAAGCATGCATGACGAACATCTTGTAAAGATCCATTTGAGGGTTATATTAGCTGTGTGAACTTTGTAAATGCACTGTAATATAGTCGAGAGCTCGTGGGGTAGGGAGCACGCGATTTAAGGGGGCGGCACCGAGTGTAAATCAGTGCATAGTTAATGATGCCCCAAAATAGGCAGTTAAAAAAATTAGTTTAAAAAAATCTATGGGGTATTTTGAGCTGAAACTTCACAGACACATTCAGGGGACACCTTAGACTTATATTACATCTTGTGAAAAAGCATTCTTGGGCACCTTTAAATGAATGTGCGTGTGTGTGTGTGTGTGTGTGTGTGTGTGTGTGTGTGTGCGCGCGTTTTTGTGATTTATGAGGACACAAATGTGTATAATGACATGGGTATTACACTGGTATTACGATGTAAACATGAAACATGGGGGCATTTCATGAGTCCTCATATTTAAAATAGCTTTAAAAACACACTAAACAATGAATTAAATATGTAAAAATGCAGACAGTTGTCTGTGATGGGTTAGGGTTAGGGGTAGTGTAGGGGGAGAGAATGTACAGTTTGTACAGTATAAAAACCATTACGCCTATGGAGAGTCCTCACTTTGATAGCAAAACAAACCTGTGTGCGTGTGTGTGTGTGTGTGTGTGTGTGTGTCTTTTTGCACAGGTGAAGCAAAGGAGAGCTACTCTCATTTCCGGCTCTGCGAGGTTGAATTTAAACCGTGGGAATTTTGATGAAATGTAAACCTTCTGATCATTCATCCAAAATCCAATTTCTGCTTAGGAGAGACCGCTGGTGACTGCTGCGTATTTGGGATCATTATTCTGTGGGAGAGGTTCAAGGGAAAGAAATAATGAATTGCTGGGTGAGATATTTGCATGGCTCTCTCCTCAGAAAGATGTCTTCCCTCTCACTGTCTCTGTCTCTCATTAACGCTTGTTTCCTGAGAGATTAAGTCTATCCTGTGTGTGTACACACTTCTCTAATACTGGAATGGACCACGTTTGCCCCCAAAACAGCCTGAATTCTGTGTGCCAGTGATTCAACAAGCTGCTGGAAACGCACAGACGCTGGTCCATGATGACGTATCTGACAGAGCCGCTGTACTGCCCGAGATCCGCCGAGGCCATCGGAGGAACTGAATCCATCATCACGTGCGTCGAAGCAGCTTTAGATGATGAGCTTGATGACTGGACGGGCTTCAGAAGATGAGAGGACAGTGGGTTTACGGAGGAGCACATGGTCAGTGCAAACACAGGCCGCAGCTTTTAAAGACACTCAGTTAATATTAAGAGACTGAACGAGACAGAAGACAACATTCTCGCTCATCACAAACAGAAAAAAGCATGGAGCATCGCTAATTAGAATGAATTATCAAGAAAAACTGTTTTGTCAGAGATTAGCTTTATTACAGATTTCAGACCAGCCATGCTGTTTGTTACACATTTGCACATTCTATGTAATTTCAGGCTTCTACTACTTACACAGATCTGAGACGAGTCTTTACCTGGAGCATTTTCATGTTTGTTCCAGTGATGAATCTAATAAAAGCTGATGCTCCAATCATTTCAGCTCTGTGAAGAAACATCACACTCTCATGTTCAACTCATAATTACAATAACTGATCCCTGTAGCCCGATACACACGAGGCGTCTCGTCCTGTTGACCTTTCCGTTAGTTTCATCCATGTGAAACCATCGCTGTGAGCTCTGCTGCTGTAATTCTGCAAGTCGACGGCGCGGCGCTATACGGCTAATCACGCAGAGGGCGAGAGAGCTGCGCTCTGGGGGGTCTCTTTAAGAAATGTCAGGACTGAGACGGAAAGGAAATTGCTCTCCGTATGGCTGCTGAACATCACAGGCTCCCAGCCAGGCCCAGAACTGAGCTTTCTGAAGAAAGTAATCCACTTCTAAACACGCCGTCAGCTCCGCGCAAGCCGATTCTTTTGTTCCAGTACGGAGCGGAGCTGTTGGGGTGAGCGCCTGACATCTTCCTCCTGAATATAATTGGGTCCCACTGATTCTGTAAATTACTAAAGGGACACGCTAAGAAGAAATTCCTGGCAACCAGCGGAGAAGGTGCGTAAATCCAGCTGGATTACACGGTTTTCCAGTTGTTTTGTTTTTTCGTGCTTGTTAGTCTGCCACTTGAATCTAACCCACACTGAAAAAAGACCTGATGTATTGATGTGCATCAGATAGCAGATTCACATGGGATTTTTTAGCTTCCACACTCACTTTCAAAGCAAATATACCATAACTTTGGTTTCTCTTTTGTCAGGGAACACTAAAAGCCAATCAAACGTTCCTTATGCTCTCATAAAGACCTTCAGCTAAGTGAACGGTTTCTGCGCAAACAAAGTGACTTCAAAAGCCGCGGGGTGAAGTTTCCCTGGAACCCTGTGTTGGCCCATCGACCGTCTATCGAGCCAGCAGAGGAGCTTCAAAGGCCTGGATCGCGGCTCGACCCTTTGGATGCGCTTGATAAATGAACCGCACGACCTTCTAGAGTTCCTCTTTCATCCGGCCAGAGGATGTGACCTCATACATACTGCCATCAAAAGCTCTTCAGACTGTTTAATGAGAGCTTTTTAAATATCACTGTTAGCATCTGCTCATTAGAACCTTCACATCGATTCATTTATTATAATTAAAAACCTCCTCCAACAGTGTGCCTTCAGTTCGGAGCTGAATATGAACTTACACCGTCTAGAAGACGCGAACGTACCTGGAGCAACACCTTTGGGAGCCAGGAGACTGTAGATGGCCGGAGGAAGGCGCTCGTTTTCAGACCCTCCAGACTCTTGAATCGGTGAGCAGGTGGAGGAAGGCCCGTCTCAGGTACATTTAGCTCTGTATCTCTCCCACAAAGCATCGGCTCCAGCTAATCTCCTCTGAGAAAAGGGTAAATAATGAATGCGTGTCTCTCTAATTAAAGAGCTCAGTCGCTCCCGGTCACGCATGATTACGCCGGCGCACTCAAAGAATAGATCTGAGCGCTGGCCCTCTAGAAGTCGCCTGACACAGCGAGGACGCATTGTTTGAGAGCGCTAGCAGAACACTAACGTGTGTGAAAGAAGCCTTCTGACATTTCTATGCTGATTAACTTTAATACCCTCTGTCAACGGCCGCTCCGCCTTACAACAGCCAACACTATCAACACGGACGAGCAGCAGCTGAGCCCGGCGATTACAACCTGAACACTGCACTTAGCGCGGCCACTTGACATTCTACCAGCACGGAAACGTGACGGATAAATAAAAAACTTGATAACATGGCACTGACTGAAGGTGATGATGTGACTAGTTAACCCTTCTGTTAAAGGTACACGGACAAACTGATTACACTAATAACTTGAGGACATTAAAGCGATAGTTCACCCAAAAATGAAAACTTGCCCCAAATCTGTATGCTTCTGCTTAACAAAAAAGAGGACATTTTGAAGAATGTTGGGAACAGAACAATATTGGAGCCCACTGACTTTGTATGGACAAAAATTACTCTGAAAATTTAAAGGGTTAGATCACCCAAAAATGAAAATTATATCATTAATGACTCACCCTCATGTCGTTCCACACCCGTAAGACCTTCGTTCATCTTCAGAACACAGTTTAAGATATTTTAGATTTAGTTCGAGAGCTTTCTGTCCCTCCATTGAAAGTGTTTGTGCTGTCCATGTCCAGAAAGGTAATAAAAACATCATCAAAGTAGTCCATGTGACATCAGAGGGTTAGTTAGAAGTTTTTGAAGCATCACAAATACATTTTGGTCCAAAAATAACAAAAACTACGACTTTATTCAGCATTGTCTTCTCTTCCAGGTCTGTTGTCAATCCGCGTTCACGACTCCGCTTCTTCTTCTTCTTCCCTGTTTTACGGCGGTTGGCATCCAGCTTATTGGTGCATTACCGCCCCCTTCTGCTCCGGAGTGTGGTTCACGACTCCGCAGTGACGCTGCTGACGTGTTATCCGGTGCGCCAGAGCTTCGTTTGCAGTCTGAGGGAGACGCACGCTGTATTCAAGCTATTCTACATTGTTTGTATTTTGGTATTGCTATATTTATTGCTATAAGTGTGCATGTCGCGGATGTCCTAATCGCCAAAAACAACGACGTAAAAGTGCATTATCAACGCCAACAGATGAAAGGATTCAATGGAATCAATTCAATGGAAAAGATTCCGGAAGAGAATTCAATGCTGAATAAAGTTGTAGTTTTTGTTATTTTTGGACCAAAATGTATTTTCGATGCTTCAAACACTTCTAACTAACCCACTGATGTCACATGGACTACTTTGATGATGTTTTATTACCTTTCTGCACTCTAAAAACTAATTCAGGGGACCTTTAGTCATTACTTAAATATATATATTGTTGTGAAATAAAAAATCAAGTTCTGAAATGCTGTTAGACTTTTTACTTGTAATTGTTATTTTATTGAGCTTGGATGACACACAAATTATGCCTATTGATTCGATATACTATTATGACTTGTCATAGTTTAACATTTCCAGTTAATCAAAAATGTATTTAATTTTAAGTTCTGTTAATGTAAAATACAATCTGATGACGTGTTTCATTGTTTTGAGTTGTATGAACACTTCTTTTAATTTTAAACTTAAGTTAAGTGAAACTGGGCTGGGATTTATATTTCCCATCATGCTTTGCCCATGGCACTTGAAAGGGAGAGTAAATGCTAAAATTAAGTGTTATATAATGTTTTTTGCACAAGATTAATGGTAAGGGAGATTTAGCAGTAATTAATGTTTTGTTTTTGGAGAGTTACCATCATGGTGACAAGCGGTGCTTGGTAAGTTCATGTTAGAAATGCGTTTTATTGTGTCCAAAAAGCGTCTTCACCTTACTTAAAACATTATGTTGGATCAACTCAAAATATTGCTTTGAATTAATGTAATTCTCCCAATTGGCTTAAGTTAAAAATTCTAGTGGAAAATGTTAACTTTTTTTGTTTTTGTTTTGTTGAACCAATGTTTTATTTTTTAGAGTGTGGACATGGACAGTCTACCGTACAAACACTTTCAATGGAGGGACAGAAAGCTCTCGGACTAAATCTAAAATATCTTAAACCGTGTTCTGAAGATGAACGGAGGTGTGGAACGACATGAGGGTGAGTCATTAATGACATCATTTTCATTTTTGGGTGAACTAACCCTTTAATTGTGTGTTCCACAGAAGAACAACGGTCATTCAGGATTGAAACAACATTCGTTTTTCAGATGAACTATCCCTTTAGGCATTTGGCATTAATTCTGCGGAATAAACACAGAGTTAACGGCAAGCGGCTTAAATTATATCTTAAAGCTGAGTCGCCTTTCTAACATGTCAGCAGGCGGTTTAATGAGGATCTGAACATCAGTGACGCGCCGCTGCAGCTTTCTGAAACGGCCGTGGTCTATCATTAGAGACGCACCTGCACTAGCTGACTTGTTAAACGTGTACAACGCCTCAATTCTTGAATGGATTGAGCAATCTGACGTCAACCTCTCCTCTAGAACAACACAAAATGAATGACGTCAGGTGAGGACTGACCTGTCAATCACATTGCGGGCCGTCAGGCGGCTTATTTCGTGCTCCTTTTCAAAAGTGGCTGTTTGCTAATGAGCCGGGAGCTTCCTTAAAAGGAAATCCATCGCACTCCCCTGGTGCAGCCACTTCCTGTGTAAGGTAAGGCAACATAATTAACTTACAGCCATGATTTAGCCCTTTTAAATGAGCTCTCTCTTTTTTCTTAATTATTCCACCTGCTTTGACACTGTGGTTAACGTCCCGCTTCTCCTCCGAGGGTTCCTCTCCGGGGACTCCCGGGTGTCTGACGGTTAAAGCGGCTTTAGTTGTCAGCGCGTTCCCTTAATGAACATGTTCGTTCACCCTGCTAGCCCACCTACTGCAGTCCAGCAGCCCTCTGTAATGGGCAAACGCTGAGACCTTTATGAAGCGCAGAGGGAAAACGCTCTATCGATTCCCGTACGTCACTGTATACTGCCTTCTCAGCAGCGGCCGTGTGTGATGTAGACGTCTAGCTTTGGGCTTCATTTCTCCCTGCAATGACAGGCAATTCTCGTGCGCTCTTGTGTAATTAAGACAACGGATGAACATCCAGCTGTTTACAAATCCAGTCGTCTTCAGACTTCAGAAACGAGCAGGACGCTCTAAACCGTCGACACCGCATCAGAACAAGCGTCGCACAAATATGAATTCAGATGCGAAGGAATTTTTCAAACTTATAATTAAGCAGATGTACAAATGGTGAGCGAATGGTAATTAATCATGATTACTTTAATTACGCATTGTTTTCTCAATAATGAGGACGATGCTCTGGACGGCTGGAGTTCTGACGGCTCAGTCACGCCAATCCTGCTGCCGCTGCAGTGGATATTAAAAACGTCAATCTTTCTCATGCAAATAACTTTGCCTCATTTTCAGTTGGTGAACTTACAGAAATGATTTTTCTCACTCTTTCTTTGAAGTGAATTTTTCTTCTCTTGTGAAGAAAACGATGTGATATGATCTTTAATTAAGAGATAGAGTAAATGTCCCTCTCGCTGCAGCATGAAGAAGTGTGTTGTTTCTGAAGAGACACCACTCGTGTCGAGAGTTTATAGTGGAAATCAAAAAGAGGCACTTGATTGTTTTAATTGAATGAATATGCATGAATGTCACCGTCTGCGCCTCAACAAAACACACAAAGACGTCAGATAACAGACGGCTCCAACTCCATAAATCTACAAGAAAGATGTTTGCAGGAGATTATAATGTTTGGGTTGCTCAGAGGGAAACTCGCTCTGTCTGTCTGTCTCACTCTCTTTCTCTCTAGTTTTTATCTTGAAATCTCAGCTGGCCAATCAGATGTGAGCGTCACACATTAGCCATCTGTTCTCTTCAGTAGAACATTAAAGTGAACACTGACACGTTCAGTTCTGCCCTTGACAAACTTCACTAGCCGAAACAAACGCTGCAGTGACGGAGGATCTGAACAAACACCTGGCACATCAGAAGGCCGCGGTCGCTCTCATTAAACTCAACAAGAGCTGAGGAAAGATTTATGCTCATTTAGTTTGCCAGTGAATGAATGAATCTTTTTAATGGTGGTTAAATGTTTATCAAACGTGGAATAATCATAAATGAGACCATTAAAAGCGTGTCCTTACAGATGGACAACAGGAAGAGTGATGGAGATGTACAGGGAGGAACATGTGAGGGACGCTGACGGTACATGTGGACTACTGGACTGATACACACACACACACACACACACACACACAGGGCTAACGCTCAGAGACGGACACTGCCAGCCTGTCCACCTGCTCAAACAGGTCAGTTTGTTACAGCAGCACATTCAGGGCACACGGCCAGAGACCCGTTCACAACAACAACAACACATGCTGAGTGTGTGTAACACCACAACTAACCCACTGAGACACTGACAACAATACAAGACATATTCATGATGAAAAATTCAATTTGAACTCCAGTGTTATTCAGCCCTAAAAACAACCACAACAAATTACCACTCACTTAAACAATTCAAAACAAGACAATATCAGATGAAGTGACCATGAAATGGACGTTCACACTGCTAGACACGACTGATTCACTGGAGAGATCCACTTTATTATAGACAGATTCTCTCTGATTCTATATGTCTTACTTTAAGATATTTAACGATCTAAATGTTTTGTCTTTCGGCGGTGGACAGGGGTCAGCATGACTGGTCTGCAGCTATGCAGCTCCATACACAACAAACTGATGCACTGTGTATTCTGACACCTTTCTATCAGAACCATCATTAACTTCTGGAGCAGTTTGAGCTACAGGAGCTCGTCTGTTGGATTGGACCACACGGGCCAGCCTTCAATGAGCCTGTCTCCGGGTCACCACTGTTCCTTCCTTGGATCACTTTTGATAGATACTGACCACTGCAGACCGGGAACACCCCACAAGAGCTGCAGTTTTGGAGATGCTCTGATCCAGTCGTCTAGCCATCACAATTTGGTCCTTGTCAAACTCGCTCAAAATCGCTTGCCCATTTTTCCTGCTTCTAACATCAACTTTGAAGACAAAATGTTCACTTGCTGCCTAATATATCCACCCACTAACAGGTGCCGTGATGAAGAGATGATCAGTGTTGTTCACTTCACCTGTCAGTGCTCATGATGTTATGTCTGGTCGGTATATACTGTATATATATATACTACCGCTCAAAAGTTTGGGATCGGTAAGATTTTTAATGTTTTTAAAAGAAGTTTCGTCTGCTCACCAAGGGTGCATTTACTTAATTAAAAATACAGTAAAAACAGTAATATTGTGAAATATTATTACAATTTAAAATAACTGTTTTCTATTTGAATATATTTGACAAAGTAATTTATTCCTGTGATCAAAGATGAATTTTCAGCATCGTTACTCCAGTCTTCAGTGTCACATGATCCTTCAGAAATCATTCTGATATGATGATTTGATGCTCAAGAAACATTTATTGTTTACAATTGTACAAAATATTTGTGTACAATATTTTTTTTCAGGATTCTTTGATGAATAGAAAGTTCAAAAGAACAGCATTTATCTGAAATACAAAGCTTTTTAACATTTTACACTACCATTACAAAGTTTGGGGTCAGTAAGAATTTTTATTTTTATTTTATTGAAAAGAAATTAAAGAAATGAATTGAAATGCCATTTATAATGTTACAAAAGATTAGATTTCAAATAAACACTGTTCTTTTGAACTTTCTATTCATCAAAGAATCCTGAAAAAAAATATTGTACACAAATATTTTGTACAATTGTACACATTAAATGTTTCTTGAGCATCAAATCATCATATTAGAATGATTTCTGAAGGATCATGTGACACTGAAGACTGGAGTAACGATGCTGAAAATTCAGCTTTGCCAACACGAGAATAAATTACATTTTAAAATATTTTCAAATAGAAAACAGTCATTTTAAATTGTAATAATTTTTCACAATATTACTGTTTTTACTGTATTTTTAATTAAGTAAATGCACCCTTGGTGAGCAGATGAAACTTCTTTTAAAAACATTCAAAATCTTACCGATCCCAAACTTTTGAGCGGTAGTATATATATATATAATTTGTAATAATTTGTAATAATATGTGCAACAAACAAACAAATAAGTGAACATGGATGTTAGTAAAGAGAAAACTGAACCTCCAACATGATCGCACAGGTCAGCGAGAGCTGGAGAAACAGGAGGGAAAATGATAGTGTCACGGCTCCAGCAGCTGTCATGTGGCAGAGGGGCAGCGGAGGTGAAAATTACAGCCCGCTGGGGCTGAAGACACCACACAGAAATGATTATGCCTAATGTAACCCGTCGCTCCCATTAAGAGACAGAAACAGTCCTGTGGATTTTTCTGGGCTCGTGTATCTGACCCCTCTGTATGACACACAAAGCCTATTGCGTCCAGACGGGAGAACGTGTCTCTGTCACATGACACAGTCTGAATTATTCATACAGTCGCTCACAGTCCATACAAACATGAAGGAGAGTCCTGCTCCATCTGTCCTGACCTTTCCCCACCTGCAATATGCTTTGGAAGAAGTTGAGTTGGGGGGGCTTTACAGTCTGGAGTGTTTCTTTTTTACAAGTTTGACTTGTCCTAAGAAAACCTCACACACAAATAAGCCAAATAAGACTTATTTCCCTTAGAAAAGCAAACGGAAGGACGAATGAGGTCTGTTCCACTTGCCATTGAAACAATGTGCTATTAAAACTACAGGAAAGTGTTCAATTATATAGAGATGATGTGTTTACTGACAGCTCGAGACTCGAGCTCTGCCTGAGAGCCAATTACTCCATCTGGGAAAAAACAGAGCTAAAGTCTGGGCAGGTCTGGAGCATAAAAATAAAGCACTTCCCTTCTTCTCTCACGTCAGATTCTTTCTTCAATGATGTACCGCTGAATTTCATAAATAAACCAACACCTAGAAAACATAAAATATGCCTGACATTTCTTGACATTATCATTCATTGTCTGCATCTTATTTTGATGAGAGGTTATAGCCTGTAGTTTCCAAATGAACCAATAGAGGCAGTAGAGGCGTCTAAACAATCATAAGGTCACTGAATCATTTTTCAGATGTTTGTAGTTGAATGGATGTCTGATATCATAGTGTTAAGGGGTAGATTTGAAGATGGAAACACTGAGTGATTCCCAAAAGAAGAAAAACTGTCGGTGTGAAAGCAAAGTGTTTTTGAGTTTCATTAACAGCAGTTTAACACCCTGTACGCTGAGACACAAATTGAGTGATAATTTGCCAGGGAGACGCATTAATTGATGATGTGTGATCGTCATTACAGATCCCAGATGTATGAATTCATGAGACAGCTGACATTTACACATACTCCATTAACACTTATCATTCGCAGGAGAGAATGAAATGGAAACAATGAATGCGTTCTGCACAGGAATATGGACACATGCTGAGCTCAAAGAATGTGTGTGTTTTAACACACAACACGTAATATAATGCTGGCTGCAATCAAGACGGTCAGACTCCACCCTGAACCATGCCTCTAGCTCCACCCCTCAACACACCCCAAATCACTTCTCTAGCTCCACCCCTCAACACACCCCAAATCACTTCTCTAGCTCCACCCCGAAATACACCCCAAACCACACCTCTAGATCCACCCCTAAACTCACCCCAAACCACTACTCTAGCTCCACCCCAAACCACATCTCTAGCCCCACCCCTAAACTCACCCCAAACCACTTCTCTAGCTCCACCCCGAAATACACCCCAAACCACACCTCTAGCTCCACCTCTAAACTCACCCCAAACCACTACTCTAGCTCCACCCCAAACCACATCTCTAGCTCCACCCCTAAACTCACCCCAAACCACTTCTCTAGCTCCACCCCTAAACACACCCCAAATCACTTCTCTTGCTCCACCCCTAAAAACACACCCCAAACCACTTCTCTAGCTCCACCCCGAAATACACCCCAAACCACACCTCTAGCTCCACCTCTAAACTCACCCCAAACCACTACTCTAGCTCCACCCCAAACCACATCTCTAGCTCCACCCCTAAACTCACCCCAAACCACACCTCTAGCTCCACCTCTAAACTCACCCCAAACCACTACTCTAGCTCCACCCCAAACCACATCTCTAGCTCCACCTCTAAACTCACCCCAAACCACTTCTCTAGCTCCACCCCTAAACTCACCCCAAACCACTTCTCTAGCTCCACCCCTCAACACACCATGAACCTCATCTCTAGCTCCACCTCTAAACTCACCCCAAACCACTTCTCTAGCTCCACCCCGAAATACACCCCAAACCACACCTCTAGATCCACCCCTAAACTCACCCCAAACCACTACTCTAGCTCCACCCCAAACCACATCTCTAGCCCCACCCCTAAACTCACCCCAAACCACTTCTCTAGCTCCACCCCGAAATACACCCCAAACCACACCTCTAGCTCCACCCCTAAACTCACCCCAAACCACTTCTCTAGCTCCACCCCGAAATACACCCCAAACCACACCTCTAGCTCCACCCCTAAACTCACCCCAAACCACTTCTCTAGCTCCACCCCGAAATACACCCCAAACCACACCTCTAGATCCACCCCTAAACTCACCCCAAACCACTACTCTAGCTCCACCCCAAACCACATCTCTAGCTCCACCCCTAAACTCACCCCAAACCACTTCTCTAGCTCCACCCCGAAATACACCCCAAACCACACCTCTAGCTCCACCCCTAAACTCACCCCAAACCACTACTCTAGCTCCACCCCAAACCACATCTCTAGCCCCACCCCTAAACTCACCCCAAACCACTTCTCTAGCTCCACCCCGAAATACACCCCAAACCACATCTCTAGCTCCACCCCTAAACTCACCCCAAACCACTTCTCTAGCTCCACCCCTAAACACACCCCAAATCACTTCTCTTGCTCCACCCCTAAAAACACACCCCAAACCACTTCTCTAGCTCCACCCCTAAACTCACCCCAAACCACTTCTCTAGCTCCACCCCTAAACACACCCCAAACCACACCTCTAGCTCCACCTCTAAACTCACCCCAAACCACACCTCTAGCTCCACCTCTAAACTCACCCCAAACCACACTTCTAGCTCCACCCCTAGCCACACCCCAAACCACTTCTCTAGCTCCACCTCTAAACACACCCCAAACCACACCTCTAGCTCCACCTCTAAATTCACCCCAAACCACACCTCTAGCTCCACCCCTAGCCACACCCCAAACCACTTCTCTAGCTCCACCCCTAGCCACACCCCAAACCACTTCTCTAGCTCCACCCCTAGCCACACCCCAAACCACTTCTCTAGCTCCACCCCTAGCCACACCCCAAACCACATCTCTAGCTCCACCTCTAAACTCACCCCAAACCCAGAGCCATAGAGAGACAGAGTTGCGACAACGGAAATTCAAAACGCTTGATTGTCACGTGATTCGTGTAGCCTTCAGATAGTTCCAGGAAGTGCCTCGGCGGCAATTCAAAAAGATAGGGTTAGAGAGACAGAACCGTGATTTTTGGTAATTTGTAGTCAATAAATGCATCGGTTTACAATATTTACGTAATACACCGACATGTGAATGTAGCATGTGTTTGTAGTTACAGCAATGTTGTTTTTAAAAGATAAAAACCTGCTAATATTTGAGGATTAGTGTTGTCAACCAGCGTTGCCTGCCTTGTTAACATATTTCTGGCTAACATTACCTGGTTTAAAGATCGCGTTGCAGTTGTTTTGAAGTATTTTTATGTTTTTAAACTTGTATGTTAGTTCAGGGCAATCAAGTCATGTCCACTATGGTTTTACAGGGACAGGAGACCTGCAGGTGACAGGTTGTCTTAAAAAACCCATTGCAAATAAGTGAAATGTAAAATTTAATTAAGTGAAATTTATTTAATCTTAATGTTAACAATTCTTATGCACCCCATTCACTTATTATATATACATTCATACACAATATATTCAATTCTAAAATAAAACATTATACACACATTGACTTCTGCACTGATTTAGTGCAATGGATTTATACATTTATAATAAACTGCATGTCAAGCATTTCGTCTGTCCTTTCCTACATGTTCTTGTTGTCTCCCCACTATGGTTTGCAGTGTTGCATGAGGATGATCCAGTCACTCAGAGAAAGCAGTATGAATGCATGGTTTCCCCACTGACACGGAAAGGAGAAAGTTATGTTCTAGTCAGCAGGAGCAATCTAAATAGAACTAAAGATTGTGCGCCAAGTTGTGTGTTAATCATATATAGGTTGTATCTGCCTTTTTTCACAAAAACCAACACTGGGAACTTTTTATGTTTATTAAAGGTTTATTAAAAATAAGGAGCAAGGAAAAGCTTGCAAAATCCAAGGAGCAGAGACTGGCGGTGACAGCATCATTGCATGGAGTCTTCAGGATCTGAATCCCCTTTGTGCTTGTATTGAAAGCAAGATAAAAGGAAACAAAATGGGAGAAATTAAATACAGTAGTAGTATATAATATACAGTTTTGGTATTTAGTATGATTTCCCATTTAGCCTAGTGTAATATATATATATATATATATATATATATATATATATATATATATATATATATTTATTTTATTTTATTTTTGCTGCTTTTAAGCATTGTTTTTTTTTTATCTCACTTATAAACTTCCCTCTCCCCATCAATCCAAAAATAGACACATAATAGACAGACAACAGAATCACAATACATTCTCGAATATAAATTCTAAAATAAGGATTTTTTTTCTTTATTACCAGGTGAAAAAAATACTATAGTAATTTATAGTAAATACCATAGTGTTTTTGAACCATACTATAGTAAAGTACTTGAATTAATTTGTTGTGGTAATTCTATAGTTGCTGTGATAATAGAACAACTATAGCAATAATATAAACAAATTAAGTTACCCAATACTGTACTAAGTTTTCTACAACTTTAGGGTATATTATACTACAATAAAAAACTACAGTAAAACAGTACTGCAGTAAAAAACTAAAGTATACTACAGTATTTATTACAGTTTATCAGTTCACTATATTGCAGTATGCTGTAGCATTCATTAACAACGTGTTGTAAATACTATAATATAGTATACTACAATTTACTATAGTATGGTTCAAAAACACTATACTATTTACTATAGTATTTTTTCACCTGGGTTGTACATTTAATATGGAATAAGGATATTCTCATTTTACCACTTTCACCCACCACAAGCCCCAAAGTTATATTTAACCCCGTTTAGAATCCTTTTTCTCTAATTACACAACGATGAATAAATTGTTTTAATCTATTATCTAATCTACTATCCCCTGGAACTATTTATTTAGTGAGCAATATCAGCTAGCATGCTTTAATACACAAGTTAATTTGATTCAGATGTACTGATACTATAAAATCGTATAATTTAAACGGCTTACCTTTTAAAAGTACATCACAAACGGTCTGTTCTGCTGTAACTCTACGGCGCGGCTGCTACTTCCGGGAACTATTGAGAGGCTCCACGAGCCGCCATTGCTGTAAAAAAACGTTCCATTGGAGTCTATGGAGTTGTCGCAACTCTCTCTCTCTATGGCTCTGCCCAAACCACACCTCTAGCTCCACCCCTAAACACACCCCAATCACAGCTGACCTCAGCATTCTGAAAACTCCCTTCAAAGCAAATCGAATGGAAGCCACTAAACTCACCATCACACACTCAGATTGTGATTGATAGAGAAAATGGAACATGTTAACAGCCATTAATGGCTGAAAGGATGGAAACAGTGCATTCATGTGGACCTGTGGCTGTTTTAAACAGATCAGAGAGCACACTACACCTCCTTTGGACAGCTGTTAGCAAAGATATTAATTTCACGCAGCAATGAAAGTGCAGCTAGAATAAAAAAAAACATCAAACGGCCTTTTATTCACTGACTCACTTTTAAGACATGTGCAGAGTGCTTTCTGTGAGAGGAGGATTAAAAATGAGAAAGAGAGTAAAAGAGAGAGAGAGAGAAATGTGGAGGGGATAGCAGTCATATGCAGCTTCACATATAAAACCTTTAATACACCTGATTTATAAAGCTCAAGCATTTCAGGAAGACAGAGACAAGACTGAAGAGAGACAGGAGGACGCGCCATCACCTTCACACAGACGACACGTCTCTCTCTCACCAGACCAGCGAGTGTCGAACTGGAATCTGGTCCACACAATCTTGGACTCCGTTTTGGTTTCCCAGGATGCCAACTGTGAGGTGTGTCTCATCCAACCAGAGGTGGGTAGAGTATCCAAAAACTGTACTCAAGTAAAAGTACAAGTACTTAGAGAAATATTTACTCAAAGTAAAAGTGAAAGTAACAATCCTAATAGTTACTTGAGTAAGAGTAAAAAAGTATCCAATAAAAATCTTACTCAAGTAGCTCGTTACTAGTTACTTTTATTTTATATATATATATATATATATATACACACACACACACACACAATAGCATGTTATTATTTAATGTTTATTATTTAAATAGATATTTAATTTATTATCATAATTAGATATTTTTGCAACAAACAAACATAGAAGAGACAAGCATTATTTCTAGCATCTGTAACCCGAATGTATCGTTACTATATTAATAACGTATACAGCTAACGTTACATTTTAAAGAAGAGAGAAAACTCTTTACATGTGCTCGCGCTCATATCTGAACTTGACACAAACAATGATCAAATACACATTGACGGATCTTCTTCGGTCTGTTCTCCAAAATGTAATCAAATGTATATTTCAGCAGGCGCGTGTAACTGCTTAACTGTGTCAACGCAAAGCGTTCATTTTCAAGACGAACAGGTCGCTGGCGCCGCCATTGCGCAATAGTATATGTATAAATTAATGTATAAATTAAGATATATGCCCATAAAAACGGTAAAGAAATATACTTTTGTTATAGTGACGTAATAATCTGTTTGGTTGTAAAATGTCGGCTACTGGGTGTATCATGAAGTAAAATCAAATGAAATCGATAGGCCTACCTGTGGAATTGTTCACAGACAGCATACGCAGCTCAACTAATAAAGATCTTCATCGCTGGCAAACAATTGGATGCATTTGCAGATTTGCTTTTAATTGACTGTAGGTCCACTGTCACTTCATCCGCTCCGAGTGAGAAACCGCTTCAGACGATTCAGCGCGTGCAGGAACTGAACAAATCATTCAAACTGATTCGCGAATCAATTTAGACAGCTTTACCAACTTGTTTGATCAAGTCTTTGAACAGAATCGACTCAAAAGAGTGATTCATTTGTGAATCGGGCATCGTTCATGAAAAAAGAGACAGCGTGCATGGAATAAACTACGCATTTCTTAACATGTACAGTATTGAATTAAAATAAAGTAACGAGATGAACGTTGCCCATTGTAGCGAAGTAAAAGTACAGATTTTTCATTACAAATGTACTCAAGTTAAAGTAAAAGTACCCACATTTTAATCTACTCTAAAAAGTACAAATTTTCCAAAAAACTACTCAAGTACATGTAACGAAGTAAATGTACTTCGTTACTACCCACCTCTGCATCCAACTACTAATGAGAATAATTGGGCGGTATTAATGTACTGGTCACAGGTCAGGATGAACACAACGGTTTCAGGTCTAATTAGTCTGATGCAAGTTGGATGGAAAACAGTCTCTGCTTATCAGAAAAATCACAACACATTTCTGCTCTTCTGTTTGAATTGTAGTTCCATGCATCAGTGCATACTGGTGTACTCGAGAAAAAAACTGTCTCTGTCACTCACAGGAAGTAGCAGAACTAGGAAAATGTGTCATCAAAAACAGAAAGAGCAGGATGTGAGAGCTGAGCAGCTTACTGTACCAGCAGCACTGAGAGCCCTGAATGCTGCCACAAACACAACAACATACATAACCGCTGCGGAGTATGAAGTGTCTTCATGTCTTACGGACTATACTCTGATTGTCAGGACTCTTTACTGTAAATGAACACTGTACTCATTCACAGTAAAACATTCATAAATCTAGTCTTTTCCAAACCCTATGGCCTCAATGTCCACTGACCTCATCTGAATCACCACACTAATGCTGCTCGTCTCCAGAAGCATACCATAATATGCTAATATTATATGATAAGATGTTGATGACTAAAATACTGTCATAAGCACAATAATAGAAAGAAACATTTTTGTTGGATGACATCAACTTATAATGTTTTTCATGAGCTCATCACAATGCAATCTGGGACTAAAGGAGGTATATTTCTCATGCCGATTCTCAACCGGGGCCTCAGCAGGCGTCCAAATTATCTCAATGAATAACAATTATTAAAGGTCCCGTTTTTCGTGTTTTTTTGAAGCTTTGATTGTGTTTATAGTGTGCAATATAACAATATGTAATCATGTTTCGCGTGTAAAAAAACACAGTATTTTTCACATAATTTACTTATCTGTACACCGCTGTTTCCACTGTCATAAAAACGGGCTGATGACTTCCTTGTTCTATGAAGTCCCTCCTTCAGAAATACGTAACGAGTTCTGATTGTGCCAGCGGTTCCTGTGTTGTGATTCGACAGCAGCTTAGCGCATCTTGCCCGGAAAGGTCACGCCTCTTACCATAACGTGGAGATGCACGCGCTCAGTGTTATTGTAAACATGTCTTTAATTTTACCCTATCAATTTGAGCCGGAATCAGACCCGGTGATTGGACTGCGGGATGAAAATAACAGCGTTTCGACGACATGGCGACAAACACACTCTACAAACGCAACTCTTGTGTATTCCTGTGGGCGGAGGTTAGTCAAAAAACTGTTTTAGTGACGTCATTAAAGAAGGAAGTAGAGGGATGTAGTCCAAACTGGCCGTTCGATGTAGGCGACTTCTGTTAAATAAAATATCTCGCTTGGCATTGAACTTTGAGCTTTAGAATTTTACAGATTTTATTTATACTCTAACAACAACATTACACACTAACTAAAGTTTGAAACATGGGATCACGAAGAACGGGACCTTTAATAATATATTAAAATAACTGAACTCAAATGTGCTAAAATTAAAGTGCTAAAATACGTAGTCAAGAAGTGAACTGAAATCATATTTCTTTTTTAACATGCAGTTCTTGAAATGAATTGTTAATTCATATATTGACATTCCCAGTTTGGGAAACAAGCAGTTTTGTCATAAGGACAGCAGAGCGAATATCTCATCCTATATGGAGACCTCAGAATGGAAAAGGTTGAGAAGCTCCGCTTTAAGGTCACATGGTCGTTCTGCACACGTGAAGGCAGGCTGCTCGCTGTCAACCCGACTGTCAATATCGTGTGCAAATCTCTGTATGGATCTCTTTGACCCGAATATGGTTCTTGGAATCCAGAACTCGTCTCACTCGCACTCCATCAAGATGGAGGATCCTGTGTAATTAATGAAGAACACTTTAAAACAGCCCTTCATTTGGCCGGGCCTCACTAATGAGTTCTAAATATAACCACATTAGACATTCTCCTCCACGCTGGCCGCGGCCTCGCCGCTCATTTATTTAAAACTACTCTGAGCTTAGAGGAAAAGTGCCTCCTCATCACAAAGCCCTGACACACATCAGGACGACAGGTGCTGCACAAGGTCTCAACTTTTCTTTTAGTTTCCCTTCAAAATGAGTTTCTATCTCCTGCAGGATCCTCGTGTCTTCAGACCACTCATCAGTTTTTGTCCGTTTAGAAGTTTCTAGATAAGACGTCACAGGGTAATATTAAACAACATAAATGTCCAGATTGTTCTTGAAAATCCCATTCCTCGTAACGGCATCCCATTCTTTAGTGCGATCCTCACACTATATTGTTTGCTTAATCTAGGATAATCTTCAAACAGACTCTCATACACACGTCTGTCATGTGTGCTTGAGTGTGTGATGTCAAACATGAATGTGAGACGCAGTGGCGGCTGGTGCAAAACATTTTTGGTGGGGAGCAAACATTTTTTGTTTTAGAAATGCAGGAATGAATAGGCTAATTGTTAAATAATCATTTAACAAGTGATATAATAATGTATCATTACCGCTTCCATTACATGGAAAATTGATTATTTAAAGAATGCCATAGGGCTGGGATCTAAAAAAAAAATTCTGTATTTAATTTAAAAAAAAAAAATTACATCCTGCCCAATATTGTCCTAGAAACAATGTTCATATTGAAGGCTATAAAAACAAACATGAATGTAACTGTGTAGTACATGCTATATTATGTGCAAAAAAGGGGTCAAATCACATTATGTTTTTAAAGCAGAAGTTAAATACACTAAACAGTCTATTTAAATACCCTACAACAGTCACTTTACACAGTTACTGCTATCGTACAAATACACTTAGTTGTATTTTCGAAATTCTACATATGGCATAATTATGTTCGCCAACAAAAACGAATTTTCAACTACAAATATTTTTAGCAAAATGTGTTTTACTCATATTGAACTCCGTCTGTTTGGCGCGCATGCGCGCGGCGGCGCTCGTTCACGAAAGTTTGTGCTTGCTGAAGGCTCGTCCACGACTGACTGCAAAATGGAAATATTTTCTCGACTTTCTAACATTTGCAGATGGAGAATATATCTGTGAAGTGTAAATAATGCACTGAGGAAATTACTGGATGTCACTTCAGCATAAAAAAAAAAAATTAATAGAAGTATGTTTGTGTCCACCAATCGCAGCACAAGTTAAGGTTACGTATGATGACGAAAGCACGTTAGTGCGAGCCCTCCCAGAACCCAAAGAGAATGCATTGAGTCTATGATTGAATCGCGCCACTACTGGCCAAGCCCTCATTTGAGCAGTTTGGGGGCGACAAAAAAATCGCCCATTGCAGATAAGAATTGAGGACGCTGGTTGGCTAAATTTTATGTCACATCTTGAATATATTTATATATTGAATAGGTATTTGACTAAATTCTACAAAGACCCGCCTCCTTTGGGCGATTTCTCGATTGCCCCTCAGCTGAAATTGAGTGGTGCACACAGAGAGGACATATGGTGATTGTGAAAAAAAATATTTTCCACAGATGATTTTCTAATATATTACATCATACAAATATACATTTAAATAATTTATATGATTATTATTTTGCGTGTGTGGTTCAGGGAGGGCGGCGCCCTAGCGCCCTCTATTGGCCAGCCGCCACTGGTGAGACGTGTAGTTGGTGTGTTTGATCAGAGGGACATCGAAATCTCCCTGTCTGACACCAAGCACTGATGGAGAAGCTCTCAGAGAGCGTGTGTGTGTGTGTGTGTGTGTGTGAGAGAGAGAGATATAAAGGCAGGCCATGGGTGGTTCAGTCTGAAATAATCTGATCAGCACCCCGTGAAACTCGATCGCTAAATTTATGCAAATTCTTGTGGAAAAAGGTTTGTCAAGTCAAATCATCTTTATTTTCATAACGCTTTTTACAATACAGATTGTTTCAAAGCAGCTTTACGGTGATCAACAGGAAAATAACAACTCCTAAGCTCATTTCCATGTGTTGCGATTGAGTCGATTTATCCAGTCAGATTTAACAGGTGAACTCTGTGGACATTTCAGTCAGACTGGTGCACTACATTTGACAAAGTCACATAAATGCTTTAGTTCCACTGAAATCGTATCAGTCTGATAACCCAGTATATACAGAACATGTTAACGGACTGCGACTGCATTTAATCCTTCAAATATTCAATTAGGCGTCACGTGCACATGGATAGAGAGATGATGACTGCAGCTCAAGCACATAAAGCCTGCCGTAGCTTCATGTAAACGTCCTGATGAGACGACAGAGAGAAATGTGGAGTGGTGTTGTGTATGAAGAGGGTCGCCGGCGTTTAACCCTGTAAAGAGAGCTGCCGCCGGATGAGCGACTCCATCAGTAACGTATTTATGAAAATGAGCCACATGACAGATCGCTGGCGTTGATCACATGGCCATCCATCATGCTGAATACTCCAAATATGGAGTCAAATTAATGCCTTAAAGTTTTGCACAAAAATAAAGAATTGAGCTATAAAAAAATGTTTTGCAAACAAAAATAAAGAATTGCAAAGGAAAATAAAATATTGAGCGGAAAAAAAATAAGTTTTAAAAAATATAATATATAATCAAAAATATAATCAATTACAAAAATCAATGACAGCTGTAATCCTATTTTATCTTTGCCACATATTTTTCATGCTCAAACCTACTAAATCATTTGCAACGCTCATTTTATTCTGCGTTTCAGTCAAGCGTGCGCTCACGATACCGGTTTTCTTTTGCGCTGCACTGTTCTGTGCGGATCTCTTTATGGCACTGGTTTGACGTGGGGGTGGAGTCAAGAAACGGGGGCACGCCCCCGCGAAATACATTGGAGGGGAACGTAATCGGCGACAGGTGAAATAATTCTTTGACATGGTTAAAAATAATGAATGGTTTGTTTTTGTTGGTTTGTTTAGCATATGTTGTCGCCGATTACGACCCCCTCCAATGCATTTCTTATAGTAATATGACCCGTTGCGCTCTGTCTCACTGCCTGTATCCACTTTTGTGTCCTTAAACATTCGTTTTTTGGGGTCGACTGCTTATAAAAACGTATTTCTTAGCTTGTTAGCTGTACACCTTGTCACACAGCAGCTTTTAGGCATTGTTCTGTTTTTTGTAATGAGTCAGAAAAGACAAGAAGGCAGCCTCACGCAATACAAAGTCAATGGAGACGGTTGGATTGTTTTTCCCCCGGTGGGCGTGGTTTTCAGATTATAATAAATGCGCTCTGTCTCTATGCTTGATCTGATCTGGGTAGCGTTTCCCAAAAGCATCGTAAGCTTAAGTTGATCGTAGCTCCATTGAAACCAATGGAGCTACGATCAACTTAAGCTTACGATGCTTTTGGGAAACGCTGCCCTGTTCTGTTGCGATCTGCGTCTCCTGCCGATGACGTGTTTCGCGGGGGCGTGCCCCCGTTTCTTGACTCCACCCCCACGTCAAACCAGTGCCATAAAGAGAACCGCACAGAAAAGTGCAGCGCAAAAGAAAACCGGTATCGTGAGCGCACGCTTGACTGAAACGCAGAATAAAATGAGCGTTGCAAATGATTTAGTAGGTTTGAGCATGAAAAATATGTGGCAAAGATAAAATAGGATTACAGCTGTCATTGATTTTTGTAATTGATTATATTTTTATTTTTGCACTACGTTATTTTATTTTGCAATTTATTATTTTTGCTTGCAAAACTTATTTTTTTCCGCTCAATACTTTATTTTTCCTTTGCAATTCTTTATTTTTGTTTGCAAAACATTTTTTTATTGCTCAATTCTTTTTTGTGTTTTGCAAAACTTTATTTTTGTGCAAAACTTTAAGGCATTAATTTGACTCCATATCCAAACGCTCTCTCTCTCTCCCTCTCACTTTAGCCGTATTTTTCTTCTCTCTGCGTCGTTTGTTTCTCTCCCTCTTTGTACTGCAGCTGTTCTCTTCATTTCCCTCACTTTTCCTCCCTCCCTCTCTCTCACATGTGATATGGCAGTACAGGAACCATAAGGTAGGAATATCTCTCATTATTTTCCACTCTGTTGCTACGACGACAGCAGTTTGAGTGACAGCTCTGAAGTTCAGCTGACAGGTGACGTGGGGCGCCACAAACAACACAACGCACACTAATATCACACACAAAGTGAGCACTGAATCATCTGAGCTCATATTAGAAAAGCACAAGAGAAAAAAATCATAATAAAATGTTGACATTAAATATTGATTTTGATGTGGGATGAGCTTCACTGTTCCTGGAGAGAGAGAGGGGATGGGGAAATATGTCTCCGCTCCGCCTGCACAAACACACTCAAATGCTTCAGCGTTCACTTGTTTCCTCCAAACCGCTGCCTGAAACAGAGCCGTTTCTTCAGACCGCTGAGCCCTCGGCACACACTCATTTTACTCAATTAAGTGAATAATTAAGCCCCTCCCCCCACCTTTCATGTGATATTCAGAGTGACCCGCAGAATGAAACGGCAGAAATGACGGACACTGCCGTGTACTCGGATGTTTACCTGCACAGGATGAGCCGGATCTTTCTTCCAGCTCTCCGGTGTGACGTGCGGCGCTGTTATATAACGGCTCATCTGAAGAGAATCCTCTCTGAGCTGCAGGATCTGCAGATCCATATTTCTCTGGAAAAATCCCAATAGTAACCCACTCACTTCCTAACGCATTATAAAATAATTCCAAAACTGCATTATCACTATCACAGATAGGAGAAATAAACCAGGAGCATGAAGCTACATTTCTCAAGGAATATATCAGAGCCACGAGATCTCACATACTGAACGATCCGTCACATGGAATTTATGGCTCAAAAAAAAAACATTTGTGGAAGCAAGTGCCTCATTTACTCTCTGTACCATCCGAGTAACTCCCACTGGGACCAACACCTGCCTATCCTGGTCAGTGAGAAACACACGTAAAACTCATACAGATCTGTGATCAGCAGAGGTGATCGCAGCCGTGCAGATATTCAGATCACCAGTGTGAAACTTCGGTGATAATCTCCCAACCCTAACAGCTCATTTATAGCAGCTTGTAATTTTACATTTATTTTATATTTTTCTCCACAAAATAGAATGGTTTCAAAGGAAACCCAATCAGCGTTTCAGGATCAGGGTATATGAGAGGAGAGGAGTGAGAGCTTTCCACTCCACTCCGGCTCTTCTCCTGGTTTTACATGGTGGCAGAATCCCATTCCGAGCAGTTCTGGACGAGCACAGGCAAGAGGTTATACTAAATATCAGCACTGTTATGATGCTTCCCAAACCAGATTAAAGATCCAGAATTAAAGAGTTGTACAAATATGAATCTCCTGATGAGAAAATAAAGTATACTGACCATGACTAAATAACATGTTCTGTCTGCAGGTTCCACAGAAAAAAGCATTTATTCAAAATGTCAATCTTTCAAAGCTTTGACATCAGAATTAGGCTAGAAGATAGTGTTCATATTGTGAAGAACATAATTTAGAATACAATAATTGCAATAAACTTGCAATTGGATATTAGAGTTTTGTGCTGCAATTAATATGGAGTTTTTATGAAGGTCCAGAGGGAGTTCATCACATGCCTGAAGATTTCCATCTCTTTCTGTAAAAGAAAAATGAATCCATCTCTACCCTCCATTCGGGAACATGTTTTTAAGCACTTACTGTGAGACACACAAGGGCAAAATCCATGACACAAACTCAATAAGTATAATCATCTGTTTTCATTAGTCGGGCACCAGGACGAGGATCTTACACTGATGTCCTATAGGAAGTAGATTAGCCTTTTTTAAGTGATGCATATTAATGAGCTGAATCTGGCTGTTTGGAAAACAGTGACGAATGAACACAGAGGATCCTCTATGCTGAACAACAGTTCAAGGGTCTGTGAACGCGGGACTCAACGAGCACATGATGTGCTTTCACCTTGCAATATGCAGGCAAAAAAGTTCCAAATACAGACACTTCTGAATGTCTGTCAATAGAGAAAGATGCTTGTTGCCCACAGATGGTGTAGTTACAGCATCTACCAGCAGGTGCTGATGCCTACATGATCCCAACCACAAAAACAGCTTTCCTTCCAACAGGGCGGCATGAAATCAGATGCAGTCTGGGTAACTGAAGTATTAGAAACACAACAAGAGAGACACAGACCATCAGGTCAGAAGGAGTGACGGACATGAACCCCCACATTTTGCATAATAGGTCCCCTTTAATATGTAGTACAAGAGCATATTAACCTCTTAGTTTACCATGGTTTACATTTACTATATAGAATACTGTCTAAAAATATTAAGCATGGTAGCAAAATAAACATCATTTGAATGTTCTAAGGGTTTAATTTCTGTTTTATGATGTACGATTTGTGTCAGGAGTGCAAATGACAACATGCAAAATCAAAACGGGACTTCATACCTTTGCAATGAAATAAACTTGGGTAAAGTTGGTTTTATATTCGCACATTCGGACATCCGTATTCAATAGCCTTGTTAATCACACTACATTGGACATTCAGTGGACATTCACAAGTAAATATGCCATTAAAACAATACTTGCCTATTTTGATCGACTGTGAAAAATGTTGTAAGTTTGACAATCGTTGGTTGTCAATATCATGTCGCTGCTTAAAATTTGCAAACATTAATTTATCGCACATTTATTGGAAAGTCTGAATTTATCAGAAGTCCGAATGTGCGAATATAAAACCAACTTTACCCAAGTATGAAATAACGATTGCGAGATGAATCCAATCCGTCGCACTTTGGTAAAATGTCCATGACAAGCGTCCATTGAAGATCATCAAACAGCACTTTTTGTCCACAAAAGCGTTAAATCCATGAAATATTTAGATATTGTCCATTGTTTACGTCAGAATTCGCCTGAACGATCTGCCCTCCATCATCTTTTATTCACATTTAAACACTGATCAGCGTCAGCAAACGTAATCATAAGCTCAACCGAACATGCTTGACAAACTTCATTGGTTCAAACTTACCATAACTGATGTGTGCGGTGATGAATGTTTATATGTGAATAAAAGCCTAATTTCAATCTGTTCATCATATAAATCGAGTGTCTTCAGAAAGTTTGGACTAAACTGTTCAATTCATATGGATTAGTTTTACGATCTCTATATGAACTTTTGAAGCATCAAAGTGATGGTTGCCCAGCTGTCTGTCAGTGGAGGGACAGAAATCACTCAGATTTGATTAAAAATATCTTCATTTGTGTTGCAAAGATGAACGAAAGTCTTACGGGTTTGGAACGACATGAGGTCACATGAGTAAATGATGACAATTTAAATTTTTGGGTGAACTAAAGTCAATCCTTTAACAAGCTGAAGTTGAAATATTTCTGCATAATAGGTAATGTTAGGCAGATTCTACACGAAAAAAAAAAAAGCATGCTTAGTATCATATGGTGTTCAAAAATAAATATAAAGAAGATGAGCGTGTGCCTTTCCGAGAGCTCTGATCCTGTCTCAGCTGCTTCATTAACATCTCCTGACCACCATCACACCAACAACACTGACCCATTCGATTCATCCAAACTACAGCACAAACGAAACACAATTACCTCATTCATTCGGTTAGAGCCAATGATTTCTGACCCTAAACAAAACAAAATGACAGAATATCAGTGCTCAGATAAAACACGGAGAGTAACTTGAGCAGGTTCTGAACGCAAACTCACAACAGAGACACAACATCACGATGGAGTTTCCCTCCAGCCCTAATCAAACACTCCTGTCTGTAATTGTCAAGTAATCCTGAAGACTTTGGTGAGATTTTCCAGGCGTGTTTGATTAGGGATGGAGCTAAACTCAGCAGGACAGCGGCTCTCTATAGAGACGGGCAAACACAGGAAAACATGGCTGCCACAAAATGAAACAAACACATCAGAATTTTGAGTCTTTGTCAAACAGTGAGAAGCTGCTGGTCTCTCAGAGGGAATGTGCATGTGTCCGTCTGTCACTGTGTCTCCAACACGCTTCATCAATGCTCTTTCCCATCATCGCATTAATAGAATGACTTTTATTTAATCTACTTGTAATCACATTCTTTAATGTCATCCATTTTATATTTCTTTGTCAGTGACACTGTTTTATTTTCTTTCTTAATGCATGTTTATGCTTTGGACTATTCTCATGTTAACTGTTTTAACTGCATGCAGCAACACTGCCAATGCTTTAGCAATACGCATGTAAAAATATTTGTCATGCTAGTAAAGCACCATGAACTGAAACAGAGAGAGTGACTCAGGAACACAGACAGAACCTCCAGACGGGCCGGGAATTCAACGACAGCTGACAGTGAAAGATGATCAAAAGATGGACCATCAACCTTTAGCTTCACCGTCTTCCACAGAAGACTGTTTCCAGCACCGTAACTGAACTGGGAACGCCTTATCAACGCTGATTCAATTCCTGAAGTAACTGCAATCTGAATCTGTATACAGTAATATACTGAATAAATGAAGGATCACTCCATTTCCCAGAATGCATCATCTGCATCTCTGAATTATTCCAATTCAACTTCCTGTGTGTTGTGACCAATTCAATTCAAATTCACACTTGAACCGAATTTCTTTTTCTAAACTCAAAACAGCAGGAAGGACGTGTGTGTCCTTTATCAGCCGAGCCTGAAAGTCAACGAAATAAACTGATCGGTGGACTTTTGAAGAGCAGCCAAGCTGACGCTCGTAACGCCATTTCCTGCTGTGCACGAGCACTTCCTGTTCAGCTTAATATCAGACTACATGAAGGTCATGGCAGCCTCAGCAATGCAGGATCAGATCTAGGGCTGATTTCTCATGCTGCCATCAAGACTGTAACCCTAACGCGCACAATCCATCAAAACACATTCATTAATTTCACATGCATATCATTTCAGATCGGATCCAAACTATAGGACAGGTGTAACATTCGTTAAAATCTCTGAGAACAGCAGTGTCCAGTCCTGCTCCCGGAGGACCTCGTCCCTGCAGAGTTCAGATCCACCTGGACATGATCCTGAAGACACTGACTAGCTGGTCCAGGTGTGTTCATTTAAGGTCGACCCTCTGCAGAACGCCGGCCCTCCAGGAGCAGGACTGGACAGCCCTGGTTTGGAAGAACATCTTACCTGTGACGGACAGATCAGTGGTCCTCCTCACCACAAAACTCCCAAACTGTAATTCGCACGTGTAATTTCCAATGTCATCTTCCCGCACGTCTTTGATGGAGAGCACATCCGCCTTCCTGACGATGCTCTGTCTCCAGTGTTTCGGCCGGCATTCCTACATCCATAAACAGATCCGGTGTTTAATGCGGCTGTGATCTCATTTCATTGGAATGACACGTTAATAAATAAGTGGGCGGCTTTCAATGCTGTCAACAGACTGCACCATTACTGATTTCACACTTGACAATGTTGTGACAACAGCTAGAATTTCATCTATGAATTGTTGCCTTGGCAACGCCTGCCAAAATGCCTGTCAATCATTTATTTACCACTTATTATTTTCCATGTAGATGAGCAGATGAGTTCATTATCAAAGCAGTGAACCATGAGAAGATGAAGCAGTTAACCAGTCTTAATGTCAGCAAAGACATAACTGACAAAGATGAAGGGTTTTTAATTGTCAGTAACACTACAAAATATGAAAAATGTTTTTGAAAGAAGGAGGAAATTATTCAGGAGCTGTAAACGAAACATCTTTGCAAGCAGGTCAATTATCTCAATTTATAAGTAGCCACAGTATAAAAACTGATATAAACATGATTCATTTAAAGAACCAGATCAAATGAGTCGTTTGTTGGAGAATCAGACTGCTCATGCTGCGGTTCATCGCTCAAACCGTGCAGGATGAAGCGGTTTACTTTCACGCTAACTAAATCCGGTCATGTTTCCTGCTCGAATGTCCACAGAGATCATCTGTCTTTGATTCAATTTAGCCGGAAACTAAAGTGCAGCAGACGTTTAATTTGACACTCATCTACTTCAGATGAATTAGTGCTAGTGTCGTCTCACGGCTGGCAGAAACTGACCAACTCGCACAACTCTCTCCATTTTCTCCATCTCATCTTCTTTGCCTCAGGACTTCAGGATTGATGAAAGGTCTGTTTTCTGCCTAATAGCTTCTATGTCCAACTCTGAAGCGTGATTTTGGTGAGATGGAGATGAAGATGATGGGATGGAAACAAACTGAAGAGTTTTACAGGAAAAATAAACGACACCTAAACTAACGTGTTTGAACAATGGTGTGAATACAGGACGTGATCGTACCTTGTACCAGGTGATCTCTGGGTCTTTTCCGGACTGTGTGTAGTCATCTATGTCAGGACAGAGGATGTCTTTGCTCTTACTCAACTCGGCCTTCTCAAAGTACCTCATCTTGGAGTTGTAACAGAGACCCGAGTTGTTCTCGGCCACCGTGAGCGACATCGACACTTTCATACAGTACGTGGAGTTCCTGCAAAACACACAAAACCAACACGATCAACAAGCTTCACACTACGCACGGGCTTTCAGTCACACCGGAAAAGGGAATCAAATGTTCGTTCTTTCATTTCGATCAGCAGGAGAGAGGCGAGTGTAACCTCTCAGAAATCGTTGAAACGCGTCTTTACAGGACTGACGCACTAAACGCTGAGTTAAAAGGGTCGGTCGTGTTCTCACATCATTCTCAGCAATTGTTTCTTTGCTTGTCTTCGGTACAGGACATCTCAGATCAGCAGAAATGAGAGCAGAGAGCCAGCAGACCATTTTTCAGGTTTGTTGAATGGCGCTCTCAGCGGACGCCTCCTACTGCCACAATTGAATTTATTGGAAAACAACTCCCCAAACAGAAGAAACAACACAATGCAGAACGGAGAGAAGAAAGGACAAAAAGTGCTGACTCGAACGGTGAACGGAGACTTTGAGAACCCAGAGAACGAAAACTAAAGCTTAACATCCCTCCACAATATGTTATCCCAACCTCCGGTTTTAAAACAGCGTCTTGTAATTAGTCTGCGGCTTGATTCTCTGGTGAAATGATACAGCACTGTTCCTGTAACACTGAACACAGCTCCCCTTTATATACAGGACATCGGAAGACAGGTGGACAAAATCAGAGTCTACAAATACAACGAGTAACAATGATTAATGAAAAGTGAATGTGGTCAGTCTGAAAACATCAACATCACGCAGGAGGCCTCAGCATGACTTAAAGTGATTTAAATTAAATAAATAAACTTAATTAGAATGCTAAAAAACACATTCAGTCAAAGTGTGAACTGGATGAAAACGCCGTCGCAGCTACAGCCCGGCTCAAGCCATTAAGTGTGCTGTCAGCTTAAGTGGGGGATTTTATGAGACAGAGATGCAAATTCAACATGACGTGAGATTATCAGACAGATGGACACACCTGTGCAAATGAGTTCCCTCGAGTCTAGTGCTGTTAAATATTCTGACCGGCTCTGATACGGGAAACGAACGATTGGGTCTGAGAACGGATGAGTGATCGATGGACGACACGTCTTTATCCTTAATACTTCTCTAAACATCTTGCTGTGAAACAGAAGTGCTGGAGACTCGACAGATCCCATTCAAGAGCTAAACGGGCCATTGTGTGTGTGTGTGTTTATTGGTGCTCTCTAACCTGACTGCCTGTGAAAGGAAATGGCGTTCAGCTCGGGAATGATGGTACACACTTACATGGACTGTGATCTGTAGGAGTTTATGAGTGTTATGAAACTTAGTCCTGAGTAGATCCTCAGATTTGATCCGGCTGTGTGACTGAGATTACATATATTCGTTTGTTGAGGCTGCTAAATGAAAGCTCATTCTCTTCATCTGAATCATAAATGGCGGACTAGGAAGGGCCACACATACACTCCCATCTACATTGATAGGGCCGAAGTGGAGCATGTGACTAGCCTCAAGTTCCTGTAAGTGTCCAAATCTCTGAGGATCTTCCCTGGACTCTCAACACCTCCAATCTGATCAAAAACGTGCAACAGGGCGTCAGGGGCGTTTCCTCTAAGGAGGCAAGGGAGGCAGTCTCTCCTCAAAAAATCATCAATATTACAAAAATATAACAACGCAAATATTACAAAATGTGACATTAACTCGTTTTTCTAAAGTAACACTGTCCAGCAGGTAAAGTTACAGCGGGAGTCCACATCTCTCTTGCCTCCCCTGGACCCAGTGAGTTTTAACAGACCCCCTAATGCGAGCAGTGGGGGGTAATTGAGAATGAATGGAGGGAAGTCACATGAGAGGAGGGAATGCTTCCATCGCGCTATGATTGGATATGATCGGTTATGATTGGATATGATTGGTTTGTGCGATAAATCCCACCACTTGTTTTTGTGCGCGTTTGTGAATCGGCCTGAACGAAAAAAATGATGGTGTTAATGGAAGGACTTAGATATCACTGCTTTATGTCACATCAAAATCAAACTTGAAATGGACTGAAAACATGATGGCTGTGTGGGGTTTTAGTGAGCAATCAGCTTGGGGAAATTAAAGGTATCCTACATTTTTGTATCTTTGACCAGTGTTTACTAAACTTGATGACTGATGAAAATAAGTTGACTGTAAAAAGAACAGCTAAACATCAGTTCACAAATAAAATATATTGTTTAAATTGTTACTGCTTTTTTTTATACATGGTTTTATGCATGGTTTTAAAGTCCACCTGTAGTCAATAATTTTATTCCTTAAAACTCATCTTTGATCACCAAAATTACATATATAATTTTTTTTCCTTTGAAAAAAATTCTTAATGCCTTAAAATAGCTTGAATGTCACTTTACACCCTTGCCTCATTTACTATTAATATGCTAATTAGCCCCGCCTCCACTCACTCGCACAAGCTCAGACGAGATCCACTCGGTCAACTTACTGAGGTAAACGCTGCACATTGGTATCGCTTTTTACAACGTCGGACACATAACGGTAATTAATATGATTAGCGTTTTGCTTGACTGTGTTATCAAACAGCTAATAATGTGTTGTTACACAAACCATGTTCACATTCACGAGTCACACAGCTGCCTTCTAACGATCAGTAGCCTATCCTTACAGATACTTTAACAGCTCAAAACATCAGTGGAGAACGACATATAGTTCATCATAACATCATAACATACATAAACATCCAACATATTGCTAAATCTACTCGATTTTTCATATCAACAGAAAAATATACCATGATAATCTTCTTTTGAGATTCCCTTGCGCGGTCAGTTATATGCTAAAGCCTGCCGGCACGTTGACGTGATTTGGCTGGTTTGTGACATCAGAAACCGCTGGTTTGAGACTGTCTTTGGTTTACTGTAGTTTTAAAGAGAAAATACTCAACAATGGTGTTGCCTTATTGTCACGTGTGGTGCTGTATGGAAGAGGCAGTACTCGGTAATCCACAATAAGGGTACTTTAATCAAACGAAGGAGAGATAAACACGCTTAACACAACAGAGAACGGACAGGGAGTGAGTCCATTATAAAGGCAGTGATGATGATTAAGTCCAGGTGAAGATGGGGAGATGACGAGGGAAGTGAGTGGAAACAGGAGGATCATGGGAAATGGAGTTCAGGAGACAAGGGATCTGTGACACTTATGAATTTGCACATGATTTGTCTTAAAGCATATTAAAAACACCAGATATAGACAAATGAACAACATAAAAAAAAACCTTGATTTTCTCCACAGGGGGACTTTAATAAATAGAACATTAATTAAATAGTGTAAAAGTACAAAATAGAATTGTATACATAAATATATGTATGTATTAATATATACATTTTATATACATTTTGCTATTTGCACTTGATTAGACAAATTGAAACAATCTGCATTGTAGCTCTATATGACTAAAAACAAGTGAATAAACTGCCTCTGTACTCACTAGCAGAAAAGTCAAATGGAATTTTTATATCATTACATGTAGATTTGCTCATCTGAACATAAGGTAAGAATATCAGCGAATCCACTAAAAATTGGGTCAGTTTATAATTAATGGCATTTTGAGTAAATGTATGATCATGTTTGATTCATTGTTGGAAGTATTAAGGTCCTTGGAGGAGAATTTTTCACAGTTAATTAGTGGGATGAAGGCAGCTCTTATGTGGGAATACGGAAGCTTGCATTGGTTAAATCAATGGTTAAATTAATATTCCCTCTGAACGCCTACAGAACATGAGCGTTTGCCTCTTTTAACACGGTGTCCTAACCAGGTGTGATGCAACAAGCGATTTGTCTGTCACATGAATGTAAAAAAGGAAGCGTAACGCAACAATCACAAAACACAGCCAATCGGAGAGTAGATTTACGGCTCAGTAGGTTAGGACATGTGTAAAGTTCAGCAGTACAGACTGGTGTAATGCCCGCAAGAAGTTCAGTCACTCGACTTTTAGAAGTACACTAGCACATAAATCAAAGACACAAACTTCATCTCAAGTGATGGTGACAGTAACTCACAGCTAGCCACTCTGATCAAGATCTAACATCTAGCGCAGATCATATTTTCAAATGGTCGTTCTGCATGATGCCAAAAAGATGCCAGATGTATTTTAGCTCCATCAGTGCCACATTCAGCAGCGTTTCACATCTGTAACACAGCATGCAGTTCATTTCTCTACTAAAACACATAGAACTGAGCATTCTCGTGGAAAATGTTCATGAAATTCACCTGCACCAGCAGCGCTGGATATCATAGGAAACGCTGTCCCATGAGCGACGTCTGTCTGAAGATGTGCTGCGGCCGGTCGTTGTTCGCTACAGCGTTTCTTTAAATCACTATTTTATGAGCGCTGTATTATTTATGACCCAGAGGAAGGTCAGGCTCTGCTGGGAGTGGAGGAGACACAATTCGGACCGACGCATAACTCATGTGTCACAGCGCCGAGGCCGGCTGATTAACTACGAGCTGGAGCTAGTGTTTACCCATAATGCCTCCTTCTGCCTGCCTCTCCGGTCTGCCGGTATCCTTCCGCTCTCGATTCAGTGTGAAGTTAGAGCCTGTTCTCTCTCTACAACTCCACGAACACATCAACACCTGCTTCTCTGTGTCGCTTTCTAATGCTTGTTTCTGACTTTTCAACTTTATTAACTATTCAAATGTTCCGGTGACTGTTTAAACTAATGCAATTTATAATTTCCACTGCCACAATAAACCAGGAGTGCGGCTCTAGTCGAGTGAGGTTTACGTCTGTTACAACCACCCCCCTAAACCTCACTTCCATCCGGGTCACGGCACCAACGTGACCCCTCCTGTTCGAACTACCCGCTCTCGAACCCGAGTCTGTTCGCATGGGATTTGGGCAATCTAACAAGGAGGCTAAAGACCGCAGTCTCTATAGTGTCAGCTGCTAGAGCGCCTCTTGAGATCAGGGGAGTGAGGTTTACACGCACAGCTCTTTCCGCCCTACGTCTATCACATGTATATAGTGCAGGAGTCACGTGATATGGTTTTAGACAAGGTCTGCTGGAGAAGAATGAGGTAATACGCTTGCATTGTGATTGACAGAATCAGATGAACACGTTCCTCCTGAAATTCATTTAAACGCCGCTGAAATTCTCCATCATTCGCTACACTGTTTCGCTTCAGATCAAAGGCTGTTTCAGTTCAGAGAGAGACTCCAACTTCTTCTTCTCCTAATGAGGGAACCTAATGAGCCATTTTCAGGAAAAGGCCTTTACCTGTGGGGTTAATGACATATTATAGCACGTGAATGAAGGGCACGTTTCCCTGTTTCCGGTGGATTGAACTCAATAAACACACACGTGCTGTTCTCAAACAACATCCAACCGAGACGTGAGTCCAGAGACGTGACCTGAATAAGAAACCTCATTATTGAACTTACATAAATCATAAACCGTCAAGGTGTAGCATCAGAAAAAGCTGAATGAAAGCATCAGGAGGTGGTTTGATATGATCTTATCTCTCTTCATCATCATCATCATGTGTTTTATTCACAGCTGTCATTTGTTTAGATGAGTCTCTGTATTAAGACACCAACATTCTCTCTCTGTCTGTCTAACAGGATGGGTGGATGGATGAGGTCTTATTGATTGAGTTAGTGTTGGTCTGATTACTGTGATTACTGTAAATGAATGTGACCATCAGCCCAAATCAAGTCCTCCCAAACCAGCTCATTATACAGCAGCAGATTTCAGTGAGAGTGAGACCAGCCGTGTGTCTTTAAACAGCCTACAGTAAAAGTTCTCAATCCTGCGTCTTTAGATTCACTTTCGATCCTTCATATCTCAAACCTGAATCAGCTGTGTATTCCCGATATGAGTGGTTCTCGGCTCTGGCCCTTCAGAGTTCAGCTCCAACCATCAAACTCGCCTGTCTGTGACTTTCTAGTGATCCTGAAGACCTTGATATGGGTTGTGTCTGAACTCTGCTGCCCTGCATAGTGTTGTCTGAATTCAAAGCGACTCACTTCGTTCACTATATTGTTCTCTCATCTAATCAATGAATGTTAATGATGACATCAGTAATGTTTTCTGGTCAGACGAGAACGCTGTGAGTAGATCTGCTCACTGCTGATTCACGTCTGATCCAGTCATTCGTCTGGGAATCCTGCTTTAGTCGTGATGCTGACTGATGAGTGCGCTGCAGACGTGAGTGAAGATACACATGCAGATCAGCTTCAGGTAATCATCTGGCGTGAGATCACACACACGTACCTCAACACGCATGAATAATGTCCCACGTCCTGTAACTCGGCCGGCCTGAACCAGATGGAGTCCTCCTCTTTACTCATCCGGCTCCCGTCGAATGAAATGGGCTCCTCGAAGTCTCCGTGGCCGGTGCTTTTGTACCACATCAGACTGAGTCCGGCGCTCTGAGCATGTGTGTAGTTTGCACGGATGTATCCATAAAACAAAGCGCATTTAATCCTCACAGGCTCCCCAAGCAGAACTTTGTATTTCAGGTAGTCCACAGACCAATCCGTACAGCCGTCCACTGTGGAGACAGAGAACACGGCGTTAGCGAAACTGACTGATGCTTGGCATCTAACAGCACAACATGAGGCCTTCATACATGAAATAATACAGTCAGATAGAGATCAGGGCCGGTGTGTGTGTGTGTGTGTGTGTGTGTGTGTGTGTGTGTGTGTGTGTGTGTGTGTGTGTGTTTGACTGACCATGCAGGAGTATTTGAGCATCAGGCAGCTGTGACCCAGTAAAAGGCCACACACACACACACACACACACACACACACACACACACACACACACACACACACACACACACACACTTTTTAGAAACCCTGCTCTGTCTATGGCATCTCTGACATGTTGGAGATTCACACAGAAAATAATTTCAGCTCGTCATTCAGTTCGTAAGCATCACGTGTACAGTAATGCACTCTCAATGGAGACACTGAAGCCACAAGACCTAAACATACGTGCTATCATGAGACGATCATCGGTTACTGACCCGGAGTTCACTGTACGCAGCAGGATTATAGGAAACCACAACAGAGGAACAGGAGGAATGTGATGAAGCTGGAGAAACTCAAGCTGAAAACTGAGGTCAAACACAGCTCAAATAACACTCATTTCTACTGAAGAATTTATGTAAGAGCTTGAATAAAACTGCTTTTAAACACCTCAGCTCAAACACATACTGTATCTAAAAACACACTGAGTCAGCAAACAGTTTTCTGTGGCAGCTCGTCACACGTGTCGTTGATGAATTATAACTCCAGACTCTTCCCAACGTCTCACATGTTTGTAGTTTGTCGTTTAGAAACCGATTGTGTGCCATTTCTAATGTTATCAGAGAGGACTAGTGGAAATGTCCCAGGGGTTTTTGTCCAGCATCTCTCCTCCTCCTCCTCCTCCTCCTCGTTCTGTCTCTCTGAAACAGCTGCTGCAGACAGATGCTGAGAGCTCGACAGGCTCGGCTAATTGTGTCTCCCTCAATGTTTTATTTACTAAAGAAACAGCACAGCAGCTAATTAACACTGAGAGAAGCGTGTCGCATTATTTATCCCTCGCATTCTCTCTCTCTGAGCGCCAGATCCCCAAAATAAAACACCACGACTCATTTACCACTGAGGAAGTCACAGTGAAATCTAAATCTAATGTCTGTGAAGGACGCAGTTCAGCCGGACGCACGGACGCTTATTCTGTGTGTTGCGTGTCACGGGTGAATCGGGGAAACGGAGGAATCCCTGCTGCTTTTCGACAGGGATCTTTCGGAGGGACGGAGATGCCGGCAGTGCAGCTGGTGTCAGGTGACATTTACAAACACTGACAGCAAAAAGCCCACTTATTAAAGTGTTACGTGTCTCTGTTGCTATGGCGACAAGAGGGGGCTGGTTGCCTTGGCAGCCTGTATGGGGGGGGGGGGTGTAACTAATTAAGGCTCATTGCAGCAGTATAAAGAACTCTGTGATGCTTTTGCAGTGTGAAAGATGGTTAAAACATGATCTCTCAGTTAATTATCCTACTGTACTGTGTGTGTGTGAGTGTGTGAGAGTGTCCTTTTCTAAAGCTGATTTTCAAACAGAAATGAGTCACATGACTGGGTGTTTCTCCACTAAACATCACTTTGAAGGATGTAATGAACCGTCAGCGCAGAGGATTTCAGGACTTCAGGCTGGATTCACAACAGAAGAATTGATCTTAATCAAGTTCTTAAGATAAATGTAACACCAGACGAGAGTGTGACGCAACGAAAGCGAACAGAAACCATTATAATCAGCGCTGATGTCTACGACACGACAAATTCCCAACTGTAAACTGATGCCGTTTTCTATTTCTGACATACTTCATGCACTACTTCTGATATGAAGGACTAATAGATTTACATTTATCTATTCAGAACAGCAAGTGCCTCACGATCTTCTTTTTTTTTTTTGCTTCAGGGCATGAGAAGTGTTCGTTTGATGAATATACTTGCTGAAAACCATTTGGCTAACTTGACCTGGAAGAAAAGACAAGAAAACTTCAGTTGGCAAGAGCTGCAGGAAAAAGAGCAGATCACACTGGAAACAAACCGAGGAACTCATTAAACATCTTTCCTTTGGGGATTTAGTACAGCATGGAGGTTATCCTGACTTTAAGGTGTTATTTATGCTGATTTTTGAAAATTAATACTTCTTACATATATCTCAAGAAAAAAGAAAAGAACATTCATAAGAAGTACTTTTGGGAATACAAAATATTCTCCGCTTTTTTGTTCTAGAGAACGTTTCACGAATCCGGTCCCTGATGTTGATCCAGAAAGACCAGGACTAAAGCAAGAACCAGATCATGTGACGATCCCAGTGCCACAACGTCAAACAAGATGGCGGTTATTATACAGTACGTCTGCTTCGTACAGTAAAACTGATGACGTTTGTCTGGCAGATCACAGTCACTTCATACACAGCATAAACGTTGAGAAAACATCCTGTGGGCATTTAAGATCTGGGATGTTGAAAATGTCAGCAGTTTAATTGAGGAGATAAAGCTGAGAGAGAGAGAGAGAGAGAGAGAGAGGAATACAAACATCGCATCTCTCGCAGGGAAACAGATTCAATTAAGGAGTTTCTGTGGGAATATTGTCAACACACTTACAGGAGACAGTTATTATTTTGTGCTCATCATTCTTCTCATTGCTCATTATGGGATGTTGGGCTGTTTTGGGCTGCTATCATTCATTTTACAAACGTGTTTCAGCAGCAGTGAGTTTCATGCAATCTCTCAGCACACGCAGCTAAGCTTGATTACACCCAATTAACTTCCTTCCCGAAACGTGTGCTCGAGGCGCGTCACTCCGCTGAATCACAGACGGACGGATGGACGGACGGACGGATGGATGGATTAGTGTTTTTCAGAACAGAGGACTCACTCAAGCGTGTCCGTAAGCGACTATTCAAACAAGATGCAAGATGAAAATGTGAGTGAGATTGCATTTAAAAGGTCTGTTTACAGCAGAGCAATATGAATGATTCAGCGCTGTACAGTAGGAGGTGCTGATCGACAAACACACCTGACAGGTAGAAGACAGACAAACAGGAAACACATGTTGAATTACTGGCATATGACCAGCCGACTGAAACGTCACTGTGTTTTATTACTAACCATCAACTGCATGAATTTTGCTGTGACTTGGATTTGTTGGTGTTGTATTAAAGGGTTAGTTCACCCCAAAAAAAATGAAATTTCTGTTATTAATTACTCACTCTCATGTTTTTCCACACCTGTAAGACCTTCGTTCATCTGCAGAACACAAATTAAGATATTTTTGATGAAATCCAAGAGGTTTTTTATCCTCTATTGAAAGCAATGAAATTACCACATACACAAACATTGTTAAAATAATCAATGTGACTACAGTGCTTCAACCTTAATGTTATTAAGAGACGAGAATACTTTTTGTGCACAAAAAAAAGACTTTATTTAAAGGTCCCGTTCTTCGTGATCCCATGTTTCAAACTTTAGTTAGTGTGTAATGTTGTTGTTAGAGTATAAATAAAATCTGTAAAATGTTAAAGCTCAAAGTTCAATGCCAAGCGAGATATTTTATTTAACAGAAGTCGCCTACATCGAACGGCCAGTTTGGACTACATCCCTCTACTTCCTTCTTTAATGACGTCACTAAAACAGTTTTTTGACTAACCTCCGCCCACAGGAATACACAAGAGTTGCGTTTGTAGAGTGTGTTTGTCGCCATGTCGTCGAAACGCTGTTATTTTCATCCCGCAGTCCAATCACCGGGTCTGATTCCGGCTCAAATTGATAGGGTAAAATTAAAGACATGTTTACAATAACACTGAGCGCGTGCATCTCCACGTTATGGTAAGAGGCGTGACCTTTCCGGGCAAGATGCGCTAAACTGCTGTCGAATCACAACACAGGAACCGCTGGCACAATCAGAACTCGTTACGTATTTCTGAAGGAGGGACTTCATAGAACAAGGAAGTCATCAGCCCGTTTTTATGACAGTGGAAACAGCGGTATACAGATAAGTAAATTATGTGAAAAATACTGTGTTTTTTTACACGCGAAACATGAACACATGTTATATTGCACACTATAAACACAATCAAAGCTTCAAAAAACCACGAAAAACGGGACCTTTAATAATATCTTCTCTTCTGTGTCATTCTCACACGCTATTTACATCCAGCGCTTCAGGTTTTACGTCAGAACGCCGGTTCGTTATCTCAAGTGTCTCGTGATGATGTGCATATGTCCAGTTACAGTCTGTCAACAGCTGCTGTCACAACACATCTCACTCACACACCGCTGCGAGCAAAACAAGAGCCGACAGACACGCATGAGTGTGTGTGTGTGCGCGAGATACAGGAACACACATCATGAAGAAAATAAAAGAGGCTCAATAAATGAAACTCATGAGAGTTGATCAAAACATCTGATCCAATAGTGATTTCCATTGCATTCTAGGTTTACATTTGATTGGAACTGAACACATGACCTTGGAGCTGCTAGTGCAATGCTTTACTGTTTGAACAACAGGAATGTAGCTTAAACACACACACACACACACACACACACACACACACACACACACAAATGTCCAGCACTCCGTCAGCAAATTAAACCTTTAATGTAAATTGAGTTTACAATAAATCTACTAGCGGGAAAAAGATGGATGAAAATGAAAATTGCTCTCTTGGCAATAGTTACTGACATTTGCATATACATAATTTATTCTGCAGGAGAGAGTGAAAGAGAGAAGAAGAAGTGAGAAACGAGAAAGAGAGAAGGAGAGTCAGAGAGCCTCATTACTGAGGAAGACCAGATACAAACACAGATTTAACATCCATCAGCACTGAACACACACACACACACACACGCACTGAACACACACACACACACACACACACACACACACACACACACACACACACACACACACACACACACACACAGGTTTGTTTTGCTATCTTAGTGAGGACTCTCCATTGGCGTAATGGTTTTTATACTGTACAAACTGTACATTCTCTCCCCCTACACTACCCCTAACCCTACCCATCACAGAAAACATTCTGCATTTTTACATTTTAATAAACATTGTTTTACTCAGCACTCTAAATTGGGTCAATGCATGGATTTCTATTGTTTTTGTAAACACTGTAAACTAACACTAACAGAAATTAAGTCATTCTGCATTTTTATGTTTCGTTGTGTCACAGTCTGGTCTGTTTCTGCTGGTCTCAGATCAGGTTCTCTGTTAATCACTGACCGTTACGAGTGACAGCTGACCCCAGAACAGCTGTTGAGAGCACCAGAGTCAAATCCTCAAATCCGCCCTAAAAGCTTCAGAAACACGTCAAGGTCAGAAGCGTCGCACTGGACCGGTTTTAAAAAGATCCCGGTAATGACTTCAGAGTTCCGAATGGATTCAAATTAATACAGAACAGTTATAGAAATCGAATTTCCCCTGCTGTGAGAGAAAGGATGTCAGGACGACAGCTGTCTCTCTCTCTCTCTCTCTCAGGACAAAAATCCAGATGAATCCAGAGACGAGGCTGTTCATATGTGATTCATGTGTAATAATAAACAGTCTGAGTGTTATATGAACCGTCTCTCATTCCACGAGTCTCTATTAATCATGAGTTAATTAGCAGGTTTGGGGTGTTTTGGGGAGTCAGTACAGACAGTCAACAAGCTCTGATCAACAAAACATCACAGCAGAGGAGGGTGAGAATGTGAGTTTACGGTGACGCTTTTACAGCAAAGGCTTTAAACGGAGGGTGAGACGGCTCTGGATGTCAGAACGGCAGAGGAGAGAGACAGAGACTGCTGCCTGTCTGTCTGTCATGTGAATCCAGTGCACTGATGCTTGTGAAGGTCAATGAGGATTAACAGAAACACACAGTCACCGAGCGCCCATGCGTGTGTGTGTGTGCACATTTTTGTGACATATCAGGACACAAATGTGTATAATGACAGGGGTATGACAAGAAGAGGTGACTTATGAGGACATTTCTCCATGTCTCCAGTTTTCAAAAGGCTTATAAATCACACAGAATGAGTTTTTGTGAGAAAGTAAAAGTGTGCACAGTTTCCTGTGATGGTTAGGGGTAGTGTAGGGGGAGAGAAAATACGGTTTGTACAGTATAAAAATCATTACGCCTATGAAATGACCCCACAATTCACAAAAACAAACGTGTGTGTGTGTGTGTGTGTGTGTGTGAGTGTGTTATAAGCAAACAGTGAAGACTGACTGACAGCTCGACTCACAGTGTTTCTCTTCGGTCTCGTTCTCTCGTGTGGCTGAGACACATTTTACTCCCATCCACTGCTGTACAACTCAAATAAACACCAACACCAATTAAAACTGCAAGCAGCCATGAAAGGGCCCTCGCACCCGGGGCCACAGCCGCCTGGTGGCTTTAGGAAAACAGTAAACAGTGGGCGACATGCATCATTTTGATGTGCCACACTTCCTGCAGCCAACAGGTGGCGCTTTGACTGAAACTGAATATTTCCATGTTGATGTCTTCAGGCCAGGACTCTAATAAAACAAGTCAAGTTTGGGGCAGATTGGACTTTGTATACCTGACTTATAACAGCTTCCTGCCACAGACACGCTCTTCAAAGAAAACTCAAGATCTTCGCAATTTAAGGTTGCAAAGGCCTTTAGGCCAAATATGATTTGATCTGATCATCGAACGTCCCACACTGGCAAACAAACGCACACTCTTTATCCTGGCACAGCTGCAGAATCATACAGCAGCCACCGTTCAAACACATATCGATCAATCCTAATGGAGGAGGTAAAATCGCAGATTAAAGGTTGTCGCAGACCTTTATAAATCCTTCCTAAACACGACTGTCCCACAGGCCCCATTTAGTGCTAAACGCATTTCCTCCATCATGCCTCGTGTTTCCGTAGAACATTCAGGACGATTCAGAGGTTCTTCACGAGTGTCATCCGTACAGCGCTCGAATGAGCCGTAATGACTTTCTTCTTTTTATCAGAATTAATCTGCCTCGCGGTGTTTCCTTTCAGATAATTAACTGACATTTTCATCTTGGTTTTAAATGGCATGTTCATTAACTGATTTCTGGCACCCAAGGGAAAAATGCATTAGACAGTCTGACGTTTGTTCTTATAAATTAAAGCTCATAAATGAAACAATAACGTTCAGCTAATGATTGTGCGCTGGCCACCTGTCTGTCTCTCCGTCCGTCTGTCTGTGTTTTCATGTTTTATATCAGGTGTTGAGGAACTGCGGGACGCTCTCGGAGATCACCCATTTCTAGGAAACAGAAAGGGTAAACTCGCATAAAGCGTCGCAGGAGAGAGATTAACAATCGACGCGGCTCAAGTGTAACGAACAGCAATAAATAAGAGAAAATCAAATGGACTCAATCGTATTCCTCACTGGATGAATGATCCCTGTCCAGGACCCAATATCAGGAGTGCCGTCTCGCTGTCAGGGACGCTTTATCTTCCTGTCACTGCCGCAGATATATTTTAAAGAGGATTGCCATATTTTCTTCTTCCCTTCTCTCTCTTTCTCTTTATAGCCTGGACTTCTATTTCGGCTCTAAACGCCTTTCTATTCTCAACGGGGGGAGGGTTTTAGGGTAAAAATTGAGCTGGAAAAGCAGCATTAGGTTTGAAGAATATAATCTTGTCTGAGTAACATGAGCTTGCATTTATAGTACTTAAAAACATTCTCAGAAAAAATGGCACACATTTAAGGAAATAAAAGTACATGCTCATTTAATCAGTGAGGACATACTGTATGATGGCGCACTGGTGGGATTTTATTATAGTTGGCGTTCACAAGTCACGTAAAGCTCCGATGACTCTAGATCGGTGGTTTTCATCCCTGCTTTGGTTGAAAGCATCTGCAAGTGTTCCTATAGTCCCCGACACTGATCAAACACCTGATTCAGAGACTCCAGGAGCTCAAACGAGTGTGTCAGAATGTGTAGTGTCGGGGCTCCAGGAACTGTTAGAGAGGAATAGAAACCAAAGCACCAAAACACACTGCCGCCTACTGGAGGCTCACAGAAAAACGTGTCAGAAATCTTCAGGCCAATTCTGAAAGCACAGCATTAAAAAAAATCATATTCGAAATGGTCTAAATGTGTTGAGAAGCTCAGACCAGTGGGAATTTGCAGACTGGTTTACAGTGCTGATCTAGCCATCTAGGAAGTCTTGCTGGTTAAAAACACCAGGTGGGACACCAGCAGACCAGCTCTTCAGCAGCTCTTAAACAGCTGCGGGTTTGTGTTGCTCTGCTCTCAGTAACCATGACTACACATACCAGCAGTCGTCTAATAAACAAACACACACACACACACACACAGACACCTCAATCCTTCCCAATCAGCATTTCAACACACTTCAGCAGAAGATCTGCAGCGAATCAAGCCGCTCCATCATTCGTGTGAAGTGTGTGATGACGTGACGCTCCAGAGGATTCCTGTCAGACAGCCTTCACCTCCTCTCCTCCTCATCCTCCTCTCCTGCTTGTTTTTTAAGCAAAAGCTCAGAAACGGGGCCACGGATCTCCAGGGGTGATGCTGCTTATATAATGTTATAAAAAATTTACACATCACATGTCCTTATTACAGCCTCAAAAACACATGAGAAATATCAGAGAGAGAGAAAGATGAGAGGGAAGGAAGAGTCTGTGCAAAACAAAAAGAAACTGAAGCGCCTGCAAATCTCAGCTCTGCATTTTCATTTCCGTCCAGAATGACACAAGCCACCAGCCTTTATTACTTCGGCTGGAGATTCTTCCATCTCCGCATGACGAGAACAACCAAAACCAAAAATACAATTGCAGTAATAATCTGAATGGAGGTCTAACTACAACTTATTTAATGGAAGTGTCATTCCTGATGAAGGGAAGAGTGAGAACCCTGTGAGAACTTGATGAGAACTCAGTGAGACCCAGTGAGAACTCATTGAGAACTCTGTGAGAACTTGGTGAGAACTTGATGAGAACTCAGTGAGACCCAGTGAGAACCCAGTGAGAACTCAGTGAGAACTTGGTGAGAACTTGATGAGAACTTGGTGAGAACTCGGTGAGAACTCAGTGAGAACTCAGTGAGAACTCTGTGAGAACTCTGTGAGAACTCTGTGAGAACTCGGTGAGAACTTGGTGAGAACTCGGTGAGAACTTGGTGAGAACTCAGTGAGACCCTGTGAGAACTCCATGAGAACTCAGTGAGAACCCTGTGAGAACCCTGTGAGAACTCCATGAGAACTCGGTGAGAACTTGGTGAGAACTCATTGAGAACTCAGTGAGAACTTGGTGAGAACTTGATGAGAACTTGGTGAGAACTCGGTGAGAACTCGGTGAGAACTCAGTGAGAACTCAGTGAGAACTCTGTGAGAACTCTGTGAGAACTCAGTGAGAACCCTGTGAGAACTCGGTGAGAACTTGGTGAGAACTCGGTGAGAACTTGGTGAGAACTCAGTGAGACCCTGTGAGAACTCCATGAGAACTCAGTGAGAACCCTGTGAGAACCCTGTGAGAACTCCATGAGAACTCGGTGAGAACTTGGTGAGAACTTGATGAGAACTCAGTGAGACCCAGTGAGAACTCAGTGAGAACTCAGTGAGAACCCTGTGAGAACTCAGTGAGAACTCAGTGAGAACTCAGTGAGAACTCCATGAGAACCCTGTGAGAACTCGGCGAGAACTCAGTGAGAACCCTGTGAGAACTCCATGAGAACCCTGTGAGAACCTGTGAGAACTTGGTGAGAACTCCTGACAGGAGCAAGACTCCAGCAGACACAGGCCTGGTTGACTGAACGGAGCCGCAGACAGACCAGAGCGTGCCAGTCTCTCCTGTCTCTCTGTTTCTGGTCTTTCTGCTGGTCTCATGCCAGCGCTGACGGTCTGTGCCAGCGTGCACAGGAGGTCTGTATTAATTAAATGTGCTCGAAGCAGCTGCTCTCGCGGGCCGTGAGATGTTACATAAGTTATTCATCACAGACGCTCATCTCTCAACATTCTTCACGCAGAGAGAGACGTCCAGCCAAGAGCACGACGGGTCAGTCACTGCGGACTCGAGATGGGCCTGTTTGGAACTTAAAAAACAGAAAAACAAATAAAAGAGTCCTGGTTTGGTTTGGTCTTGATTCACTGATTCTGTCCCCTTCAATAAGATCTGAGCAAAAACACCACAGAGACAGAAGCAGGATGGAGATAAACAGCTCGGCTCTAAACGTCTGCGCTTGTGTGTTTAATGGATGCAGAGCCACAGCGAGAGTTTCAGAGGACGTCCGACGCCGTGAGACCGACGGGTCAGACAGAGATATTACAGCATCTCTACTGGCCGAAAAAACTACGAGCTGCCTGCTGATCGAGAACAGGGAATGATGGGAAATATCAGTTTGAACATCAATGGCAAATTCACAGTGACTCGTCCAGCAGCATCTGACCATCTGAACACTGACACACTCACAAACACAGCTCTCATACTAGTAAAATTAATGAGGAATATTCAGAAATTAATTAAGATGAAAAGCAGGTCTCTGGGTGAAAGGCTTCATTATTATTGTGGCTTGTAAATCTTCTATAATCCGGCAAATAGAAGAAGAGAGCAAATGAGCTGCTGTGTGTGTGTGTGTGTGTGTGTGTGTGTGTTCCACTAATATTGATCACTAACAACAGGAGCAGTAAATAACAGACCCACCGACCCACCGACAGCCACAAAACACCTGAACGCAGCCCAGGGTCAAGAAATCCATTCTTGATTTGACCCTTTGGTTTGACCTTTGACCCCTCTGCATGAGGTTCCTTCCAGCATCTCAAAAACTGTATGTTTGTGTGACATTTTGTTTTATTTCACATGATAAAACCAATTGTTCTGCTTCTGGATGGTGATTGGTCAATGCAGTCCAGAGGTAAAATTTTATTATACCTGTATGTCTTTAACTTCTGTGCATGAATTGTGGTCTTTAAATATTTAAATCTCTCTAAACATCACTTGAGTTTGTTTTGAAGCATCAGATGTGACATCTGGTCTGAAGCCAGTTTATAGAAGGAAGATTCACGCGTGTTCATGCAGCGAGACGCTGCCTTCTGTCTGACTCTCCTCCGAATCAAACGGCCCTCAGCAGAGATTCTGATACGGCACAAGGCATGCTGGGAGATAAAGGCTCCACCCAACTCGACAAACACACACACATACTGATCACACACTGACACACAGCATGAATAAAACACCAAGAAGCCACAACAAGGCAAGCACCACATGAAGGGTGAAATGAATAAATAAAAGGCGAAATACTGTGTAACTGTCAGACGAGACTTTTGGAGCAGACGAATGCGAGCCTCGTCTGTGAGGGGAGACAGACACTGTGTCCTGTGGAAAGAATCGATGTGTTCAAAGGTTCATGCGGCTCAGAGCAGCAGCGGAGAGACATCGCTCCGTCATCGCCCATCTCTACACTCTCTTATTGATACAAAACACGTGAAAGGAACCCTGACTTTGCTGAGCATCTGATTAATAACCAATGACAATTTCATAATGAAATCAAGCGATGTTCACACAGCGAGGAACCGAAGAACATGAGAATGCAGGAAGCACAAGCAGCATGTCAAACACACATCACATCTCACATAATGCTCCATTCATTGAGTGCGCTCGTCTTCACCAGCGTCTCACGTCCGCATTTAACCTTCACAAACACAGAGAGAGTCTTTGTCCGACAGGATCCAATGTGGACCAAGCAGGGAATAAACAGGATATCAGTGGCATCAGTGTGAGCCGGTGAAGCGCTGGGAATGCTTTCACATCCGGCCTCAGACTTTACATCAGCCGGCTCTACATCACAGCTACGAGAGCTGGAAATTGTTACAGAGAAGACAGAGAAAGAAAGACGCGAGACGGTGCAGCAGGTCATCGCAGATTCTGCCATGTGCTTTTCTCTGGGGTTTTAAAGCAAGAAAAAGACTAACTCGGGGTCACAGCTGTAATCCTGACCTGCGTTTGTCCTTCTCCAACACTCTGATGTTCTGAGTCTTCATGTTCAACTGTTTGAAAGCCGTCTAACAGCGACAGTTAGCAAAGATATGAAACAACTAAAAACAACTCCACAGTAGAGCGGTTCATGAAGGCCAGCCAGGTAAAGACACACAATGCACATTTCTCAATCGTCAACAGCACAAATTTCAGTCCCAGAGGGACATTTGATCTCGTACCGCGAGCCTGTAGCAAACCAATTTTCTCCAAATCACACGCAGCCCAAAAAAAGAGCCAGAAAAGCACATTTCCCTGCAAACGCCATTGAAAAGAATATTTAAAATTCCTCCTTTCATACGGGAAAGCGCTGGAAAACATTTGGCTGGCCTTCTGTATTTTAACTTCGCTTAATATGAGACACCAAAGCAAACTGAATAATACAGTCATTTATATTCCATTCAGAGGGAGGGAAAGGCGATTTATTCCACGCTGAAGGGAGGGAAAGTGACCTTCTTCACAAAACTGCCGTTCTGCTCTCAAAGCTGCAGTTATACTGACGTTCACACGGACGGAGTCATTCGGCTTCTCTAACGATCCCCTGGTGGTAGTTCTGTTCAGAAATGACTAACGTGAACAGCGGCCGTGAGTCCTCGTCTTGAAAAATGTCCGTCACGAGACAGCGAGAGGGAAATCATCATGAGTAACTCAATGTCGTCAAGTGGAAGTGCTTTCAAAACACAAGAAATCGCTGTAAAATGCCAAGACTGTCAAAGTTACAGCAGATTTATATTCACATTCATTTGTGTGGCAGACACTTTTATCCAAAGCGACTCTGTATTTTGTGTTCATCTTGGTGTTGAACACATTTGATCCTGTTACAAACGGTCAAACACAAACTATTATTTAATTTATGGAAAATATGCAAACTAAAAAACACATCAGCTAACTTGAACTAGTTACAGGTAGAGTTACAGCATTAGTCACTAAAATAAATAAATAAACATTCTCCATTTTATTTTTATGTTTTATGATCAATTTTTGAAAAAGTTTCAGGCTCTATTTTGGACCGTATTTGTAAAAAGCGGTCCCTCGTCTTCATTGTAACTCTGAGAACATCCGACAGGTGAAGATGAAGGAGTGTTAAGCAGTGATCCGACCTGACGTCACGAGTTCAGCCGGACGAACTACAGCAGCAGCCTGAGCTGAACCGAGACTCCCGTTACTGTGGTCTGATGCGTGTGAAGAGCGTGTGGGTGATCCGTGTTCAGCCGTGAGTCATTACACTGAAATCACACACACAGTTATACAGGAGAAAATCCCTCCAGATGAAGCAGCATCACTGACACCCTGAACGCCTCCTTCACGCCAAGAGCTCTTCAGCATCCAAAGCGCTGCGTACTGAACACGCGTGTCCACATGTGAGATCGTGTCATGAATAAATTCACTCTAAACCTCATTCTCTAGCCCATCATTCCCTTCTGATGGACAAAAACACGCAATGACGTGATTCACTGGATTACGAACTGAACTGATGTCTGTATGAAGAGGAACTGATGAGGTCAGCTGAAGAGGAAAGTCGTTTTAGAGGTGGAGAGAGCAATTAAAGTTGCCCTAGAATCAAAAATTCAATTTATCTTGGCATAGTTGAATAACAAGAGTTCAGTACATGGAAATGACATACAGTGAGTCTCAAACTCCATTGTTTCCTCCTTCTTGTGTAAATCTCATTTGTTTAAAAGACCTCCGAAGAACAGGCGAATCTCAACATAACACCGACTGTTACGTAACAGTCGGGATCATTAATATGTACGCCCCCAATATTTGCATATGCCAGCCCATGTTCAAGGCATTACACAAGGGCAGCCAGTATTAACGTCTGGATCTGTGCACAGCTGAATCATCAGACTAGGTAAGCAAACAAGAACAACAGCGAAAAATGGCAGATGGAGCAATAATAACTGACATGATCCATGATATCATGATATTTTTAGTGATATTTGTAAACTGTCTTTCTAAATGTTTCGTTAGCATGTTGCTAATGTACTGTTAAATGTGGTTAAAGTTACCATCGTTTCTTACTGTATTCACGGAGACAAGAGCCGTCGCTATTTTCATTATTAAACACTTGCAGTCTGTATAATTCATAAACACAACTTCATTCTTTATAAATCTCTCCAACAGTGTGTAATGTTAGCGTTAGCCACGGAGCACTATCAAACTCATTCAGAATCAAATGTAAACATCCAAATAAATACTATACTCACATGATTTGATGCATGCGTGCAGTATGCATGACGAACATCTTGTAAAGATCCATTTGAGGGTTATATTAGCTGTGTGAACTTTGTTTATGCGCTGTATTATAGTCGAGAGCTCGGGGGGGCGGGGAGCGTGAGATTTAAAGGGGCCGCGCGCTGAATCGGCGCATAGTTAATGATGCCCCAAAATAGGCAGTTAAAAAAATTAATAAAAAAAAATCTATGGGGTATTTTGAGCTGAAACTTCACAGACACATTCAGGGGACACCTTAGACTTATATTACATCTTGTGAAAAAGCATTCTTGGGCACCTTTAAGATGAAGGATTATCAAGGCAAACATTTATTTCTTTAGAATAACGTCACTGATGACTTATTAAGAGGAGCATGAATAGAGTCCGTGTTGATTTCATGTGACTTTAACACGCGTGTTCCTGATCTGAGAGACAGGCGTGTGCAATCAATCCCAGAGTAATGACAAGCAGATGGTTTGTGGGGCGATGGCAGATTTGACTTATTACGAGGGTCCTTGATGTGTTTAACTGAACAGGCTGTTCACGGATCCCGCGAGAGCGTCAGACAGACTCGTGCCAGACGCTTCACCGTGAGCAATGAAGTGCTTCAGAAACAAACCAATCAACCAAGAAAAAAGATCTTTACACGGCAAATCCAAAAATTGCATCTTACATATCTTTTATGCTGGCTGTAAATAAACAGTAGCAGCAGGTTATTGTTACAGCATTTACAGTAGCCCCAGAAGTATTTTAAGTCACATTTAAAATTTCATTGAATTAGATGAAAACATCAAGCCAAGTGTCATCAGGAGCTGTTCTCAGAACTAACACACTCAGACACTCAATTATTTTAACCGGCTGTCCTCGAGGGGATTTTAGTGGATGCATGACCTCAGTCAAATTCAGCATCATCCACAACGTTTGACAAGCAGAAAGTGTCCAGATAAAAGCCCATTGGATTGATATTTTGATATACAATGCAAAAGCATGTACACATTTTTCAATGTGGACATCAAATACTTTTTAAAGGGCCACTATATGGAGTTCACATAGAAAATCTGGAACCTTTTCCCCATTTTTACCTATAAATAAACCAAACAAATTACCACACGCAGCTCAAGATGCTCTTTAAATCAATCATCTCAGATGATGCTGGAGAACATGATCATCAGCTTTAGTTCATGTAGCTCCACTCCAAACACTGAGACACAATCTATAAGAAAACTTCTGGGCTCTGGTGTAAATTACAACAACCTGCTGTTAATGACACACAGCAGAAACCGAAGGTCACGTAATTAAACATGATCAGATAAAGACTGGAATGAGACTCCTGAAATAAATATGCAATCAGAAACAGCAGGCGTTTAACATTCAAGTCAGGAGTGTCTTGGCAAAGCTGTTATTGTGAGTAGGTGGAGAACTCTAAATGAGAACGCAATCCCAGAATGCTTTGCTCCTCCTCCTGCACACAGACCAAAATACATCCTTATTACATCACGGCCACCTGTGTGTGTCTGCGCGCGCGGCTCCTCTCCGAGCGGAAATTACGCTGCAAAGAAAAGGTCGCGGAGTTTGATGAACTTCTCACATCAGGTGAGATCAAACTGCTCACAGACGGATCGATTCTATTGGTCCACAGCCGTCCTGTAATACACCCATCTGAGACACACCCCCGTCCTCTTAAAAACTCACTGTAAAACACTATTAAAGACACATTACATCCTGAATCCGAAATGACACCCGCTACAGAGAGGTTGGAAAAATAAATATTTAATTTTGCTTCTAATTGCCGTTTATGGCCCCGAGCGCATCGCCAGACAAACTATTATATGATTCTAATGGTTATTGTCTTCATGCAAAACATCTGACACACTATAAAACGCTCGCTCTCTTCCTCTCTCGCCAGTCACGTGTACAGATGAGCAGAGGAGCAATGGATCATGGGTAATTCAGCCTTTGTGGATGCGCTTGGGCTTTGACTGATTTATTCAGTGCCAGCGGATGGCAGCAGATCACACATGACTTGCCCTTGTCATAAAATCTCCCTGAAGCAGTTACCTGATTGAAAATCAACCCATTAACTCATAAATGATGTCAATCATATCTCATCAATGCAGTTCATGTTTTAATAGCAGTTTTTCTTTTTAAAATAATAATAATACTGACAGCAACACTGGTGTAAAAACTCGTAGATTTGTTCATCTCAGAGAACCAATCAGAACACGTCGATCTGATTCTTTCACCTGCCTCCGTTTTATTCTTCCCTCCTCGTTCTTTCTAGTTTTACTCTCTCTTGTTTTCCTGTGTTTGTCGGCTGACATTTTAGACGCGACGCGTCAGGCTGCAGAATTTCCCCAGAGCGATTCTTTTCATCTGCCTGTTCTGACCTTCTGATGGCGTCTCAAAGCTTTTCTCTGGCACAAACACGAGTAATAGCGCACCGCAATCTCTACAATCGCTCGCCAATCAGATGCAACAGCCATGCAATTTCTCAGCGTGGAGTCCGAAAGCCCGCAGGACCGAAGCGTTTGTAGGCTTTCCCTGCGGCCGTGTTTCTAACGGCCCCGGAGCGCCAGACGTCAGAATCAGGGGCTGAAGATCCACTCGCAACATGACAGGCTGGAAAAGACTGAGACACAGAGAGAGAGAGAGACGAGGGCAGAGCCGCTGTGGTGATGGGCTGGTCCTGTTCTCTTAGGAAGCACACAATCACAATGATGGATGAGAGAGAAAGAGGAGAGATATCCATCCATCCATCCATCCATCCATCCATCCATGTGCCCAGGGCTCTCACACACACACACACTCACACACACACAGAGCTCCTGTAACGTGAGTCAGTGTGAAGCTGCATCAGAAGCAACAACATCAGAGCAGCTTTGATGAGGAGCTTCAGCCGCAGGAACGAGAGCACTGAGGAACACACAGAGAGAGAGAGAGAGACTCCATCTGAGCACGTGTTCAGCTCATAAACAGGAAGAGCCGCGTGATGCCGTTTCCTGCACTGCTGCGCTAACAGAGACTCTCCCCGACGCCACACAAAGCTCCTTTCATTCCTCCTCTGCCAGCTAAACGCCATCGGCTCATATTAATCTTGTGTGGCAGGGTAATTTATAATTTCTGACATGTAAAGAGGGAAATGTGAGATCTGGACAGGGTCTTCGAGGGTTAGCGGCTCACACCGGCCATACGCCAGAAAATCCCAGCAACGGCAGGAAACAATTCAGCTAATAAACTCCATCACTAGCTGACATCCATAACTACACCACCACATGAACTACAAACAGAGACGCATGACATGATGTGACATCAAACCCTTCTTAACCCCATACAGCTACTGTATCTTACCTGATACACTCATTTACATGAGGCCTCTAAATGATCAACACAACATGTGAGTGTGTGTGTGTGTGTGTGTGTGTGTGTGTGTGTGTGCGCATGTTTTTGTGATTTATGAGAACACGAATGTGTATAATGCCATGGGTATTACACTGGTATTATGACGTAAACATGAAATATGAGGACATTTCACGAGTCCTCATATTTGAAATAGCTTTAAAAACACACTAAACAATGTTTTATTAAAAAATGTAAAAATGCAGACATATAGGGTAGGGGGAGAGAATGTACAGTTTGTACAGTATAAAAATCATTACGCCTATGGAGAGTCCTCACTAAGATAGCAAAACAAACCTGTGTGTGTGTGTGTGTGTGTGTGTGTTTACAGCAGCTCATCAAACGTCTGTCTGCACCTGTGAACACTGAAGTTTACTGTTCGAGAGGCGCTTGAGTGTGAGGATGATGAGGATGAAGAGCACGAGCAGACTAATAGGGCATTGTGGATTTTCAGTGCCGCTGGGTATCACATTGCCAGAAGTGTGTTTTCCGGAGGGAAAGTGTCTCTGTCCGGCTGTAATTGGCACCTGCGCAGCAAACCTGCAAGACTGTTCGCAATCACTGCAAACACACGAGCGTCCGGCACTGAGATCAGTCTGAGACGCTGCTGAGATCTCCTGTCTAACTCCTGAGATTACTGGAGGAAAAATCTGAGACCACATCCGACAGACAGAGAGAGAGAGAGAGAGAGAGAGAGAGAGAGAGAGGGATGACTGAACACACACCAGTGCTTTAACAATCCACAGAGGAAACAAGCGCTGCTGCTTCGAGATGGATGTGTGTACGTGGCGTCAGTAGAGGACATTGACATTCCCTGCGGAACGTCGTGTGTGTGTGTGTGTGTGTGTGTGTTTCAGAAGTGATTGTTGGTAAGAGAGACGTTTCAATGCCTCCAGAATTACAGCTGGTGATTCCAGCAGCATCAGCAGAAAACACTGTGCTCCGTAACCATGGTAACGTCAATCCCATCCAATCGATATTAAATTCAATTAAATGCTTCTGAGCTAACGAGGAGGTGTACGAGCGTGACGGAGCTGTGAATTAAGATCGTGGGGTTTCACAGCTGCGTCACGCGTGCTGAAATATGATGTGTAAGAGGATTTTAATAATACAGCACTGCTAATATTCGGATTAGAGTATTCAGAATATTCAGAAAGGAAAGACTGTTTGAAACCCATCGTCATACATGCGTCTGTAACGACAGAAACACAATCTCACTCTCACTGCAGCTCAAGGAAACACACCGTCTCATGTGAAGAAGAGAAACAACAAATAAATAAATAAATAAAAGCAATTAAAGAGAATCAGTCAGTGAATGAAAGCGGCTGCAGCTCGAATCTCTGCAGGGTTAAACAGTGACTTTGAACTGAACGAGTCTTATCTGACCCAAACAGACCCTGTGCTCCCTGTCAAGGGCCCTCGGAGCTTGAGACGGTTCCCAGAACAGAAGATCCACCTGCCTCAGATTCACAACACACACACACACAAATCCAACCTGAGCTGAAACTGAACATCAACATCAGTTTAACTAAACCTATCATGACACACACTGCCCGGCCAAAAAAACAGTCGCTGTTTGGATTTTAATAGGCAAATACTTCAGAATCTATGGATGGATCATTATTATAGTGATTATTATGTTTCTAACATGTTATATGTTTGACAATGGTTCTTTTAACCCTAAAAGATGGAGTGTGTAGCTTTTCATTTCTTAAACAACCATGTAGGAAGACACATCATGGCCATATTCCAGGATGAAAATGTCAAGATTCATCAGGGTTAAAATTGCGAAAGAATGGTTCAGAGAGCATGAAGAATCATTTTCACACGTGAATTGGCACCTCTGAGTCCAGACCTTAATTTCATTGAAAGGGGATGTGCTGGAGGAGACTTCACAGAGCGCTCACCTCATGTGCTGTCAAAGCAAGATCTCGACCAGATCTCTTGATGGAAATAACATCACAACATTTATTTCCTTCGAGAGGTGCATCATTTTTTGGTCAAGATCTTGTATTGACAATGCAAGAGGTGAGCACTCTAATGGCTCGGTACGGTACGCAATTTCTGCCGTTTCCATTGTTAAAATGGAAACATGATGCATTAATAGACGGGGGGTGAAAACTTTTTGAATTTGAAGATCAAGGTAAATTGTATTTAATTTGTCTTCCTGGAAACATGAAAGTATCTTCTGTTGCTTCCGAAGGGCGGTACTAAATGAAAAAAATGTATATTTAAACAAAATAAGAAAGATTTGGACCTCTTCATCCTGTTCAAAAGTTTTCAATGTATCATGTTTCCTTCTGGAGCATCAGTGAATGTTTGAACCTTTTTTAATAGTTGAGTTTGAGTCCCTCAGTTGTCCTCAGTGTGAAAAGACGGATCTCAAATCATTCAGTCACTGCTGGAAAGGGTTCAAATATGCAGAAGATGCTGGAAAACTGAAGAATCTGCAGAAGCTGGAGGATTTTTCTGAAGAACAGAGCTCAGGACAAACAAGAGACTCGTGAACAACCATTATTAGCATTAGCAGAATTATTAGAAGAATTTTTATGGTGTAAACCTGTTGAAGATTAGAATTGTTATAATTACCCAATAGGCATACTTCTGGATCTACTGGAAAATTGACTCCATGAATATCAGAGAAAATGTTGCATACTTTTTACCAAAATGATTCTATGTGCCTTTCCTAACATTCGAATTTTGCATCCTGTTTGATCAATGAAGACATTCTCAGTTCATGAAGCTCAACCCTGCAGGCAATAAAAGCTCCATTAAAGGCGCCTCTATTTTGGATTAACGTGCACTGATGAACCGTTCACAGACAAGGAACATGCTTGAAAAACATAACGAGAGACCATTTGGATTTTCTGTTGATAGTAATACAAAAGAGAGAGGCAGGAATATCGCCAAAGAAGAACAAGAAAGAGAAAGAAACAGGAGAAAGTTGAGTTCATAACTTTACACACGTGGGCCAGTAACTGCTGACACAGTCACACCATCATTAAACCCGGAGAGCCGCTCTGGTCCGGTCTGGATCCAGCGCTCTCACTTTTGTCAGCATCTCTATGAATTATTGAAACCGCCGACAGGCAGACAGTGTGAGAGAGACACTTCAACATCTGACTATTCCTGATTTAACCCTCGCTGACACACAAACCCACAAGATACTCGACATAATGACACACTTCTGAGAGTCAAGATGCTTTAAAGTACTGGATCCAAACATCAGGACGAATACGTCAGAACCGAACAGAACTGAATCGTCTTCAACTGCTCTTCTAATCAGACTGACGGAAGCCACAGGAGACGTCATACAGGTGGCCCCAAAGACCTTTTGGACACTTCAGTCACATTTTAAATGTCTGAAATCATTATATGTAAAAGATCAAGCAAGTGTCTGCTGCGCTCAGATGATGCTGGAGCTGTTCTCAGAACTAACTTCATTTTAACTGGCTGTTCTCAAGCACGAATCCGTCAGTATCAGCGATCGATTATACTTATATATGCAGTTAAACTGCCCATCCAAATATCAATCATTTAAACGGATGTGATATTGTTGGCATGGTTTAATGCATTAGCTTTAGCAGCTTTCATGTTTTTGAGCAGAAAAGAGCTGCTAGCGTTTGCCTTGACTGAAATCTTCCATTCAGAGTTTGATGGGAAACTGGGTCACTTACAGTCACAATGATTCAGCACAACACAGAACCACTCGAGCGTCAGGGCTCAATGCCGCTCGCAATCTCATCTTTAATAGAGCTTCTCGTGGCGGCTTCAGCGTCTCTCACGCAGGAGGAGAAAGCAGATACTTTAACAGCGCTTCATGTGTGATGAGAAACAGTCTCGCATCAACGTCTGAGACTCGACCCGAATCACACACCGAGGGTCCCACTCAAACCCACACCAGAAGAGAACAGAGCGAAACATATGATTCACATGTGATGAAATATTTCCAAAAACATGACATGATGTTATGCTAGTAGCATGCTAATCATGTTAGCATGTTGTTAGCATAATGCTAACATGATTAGCATCTTGTTAAAAACATGCTATCGGCATGCTAATGGTGTTAACATCATGATAGCAACATACTAATCATGTTAGTATTATGTTAGCAAACATGCTAATCATGTTAGCATGTTGTTTGCATTATGCTAACATGATTAGCATCTTGTTAAAAACATGCTATCAGCATGCTAATGGTGTTAACATCATGATAGCAACATACTAATCATGTTAGCATTATGTTAGCAAACATGCTAATCATGTTAGCATTTTGTTAGCATTATGCTAACATGATTAGCATCTTGTTAAAAACATGCTATCGGCATGCTAATGGTGTTAACATCATGATAGCAACATACTAATCATGTTAGCATTATGTTAGCAAACATGCTAATCATGTTAGCATCTTGCTAAAAAATGCTAGGAGCATGCTAATGGTGTTAGCATCATGCTAGCAACATACTAATCACGTTAGCATTATAATGCTAACTACATGCTAATCATGTTAGCATCTTGCTAAAAACATCCTAGCATGACGGTAATTATGTTAGCATCATGCTAATCAAGAGTGCCGAGTTTTGCCACTGCAAGCACCATTCACTAGTCTGGCTATCACCAGACCAAGCTCAATTTAAAATTGAACATTGGTCTGGGGAGTTTGCTATGTATTTCCTACTGCACAAGAGGCGTGATCAATGAGCATTAGTCATGCAATTGGATAGTCCTTCAACCAATCAGATCAACGATCTGGGTGATGTACTTTGCAGAGCGATGCAAAAACTCCAGACAGGTTTACCGTGTGTCTCAATCAGCTCCCTAGTTCAGTAGTCAGGGCACTGATCAGGGAATCAGCCACATTCACTTGCATGATATACTGATTCACGACCTAGGGAACTAGGGAGCTGATTGAGACGCAGGGTTAGTATTGGTTTGTAGCATTGATCCACGGTTTGCAGAAGCAGCAATGGCATCGAGCGATTTTTGCAGGTTGTG